>NW_005842604.1:681699-715179 GCF_000455745.1 Alligator sinensis
TTCTGGGCTGCTGAGTCCTGCTGGCTTCCTCTGGGTCCTATTGCCCCTTGCCTGTCAAAGATTACAGGAGCCATCAGGAGCAGATAAATATTAATTTTTAAGGGCCCCATGGGCCAGATAGAATGGGCTAGTGGGCTGGATTTGGCCCACAGGCCATATTTTGCCTGTCCTTGGCCTAAAGTCATGAAGTTAATCAGTTGCTGAGTCAGAAATGGGATTCAGACCCATCATACACTCGGGGTAGTTGGGTGAAGGGGTCTAGTCAACAGGGCGCATTGATTTTTTCTAACCTTGCTTTATAAACTGCCACTTGAACTCTGTACATCTCTAAGAAGACTTCTCCAGGATTAGGCAAATTATATCTTAACTAACCTATCATCATCTCCAAAACTGTCTTTGCCATAAATATCACATGATGGAGAGTGCTGTACCCCATGTACAGCACTCTCCATCAATGAGCAGCCAAGCCTGAAGTAGCAGGAGATGCCATACAATGTGTAGTGCATTGACAGTGCTATTGCTAACTGGAGTAGTAGTGGGCATAGGTAAGGACTGAAATATACTGCCAAAAGTTTTGTAAGAAGCCCATCAGAGGGATGGGATAGGGCAAGAATTCTGTTTGAATCATAAAAAAGCACACTCCTGAAGAAGAATGTATAGCCCTGGTTACCATAATCAAAAACAAAGAATCATGTATGGCTTCTAAATTCTGAAATGTTGTCTATTTTTGTAGCATTATCTTTTGGTTTTGTTTGTATTTTTGTTTAAAAATACTTTATTTGTTCTGATCCAAGTGATTCCTAATATTAAATTTCCTTTTGCTAACAACCCATGCATAAAACTGGTATTTGTCCACAGTTAAAAATACAGACGATTGTGGCAACTATAGCATACCTTTACCACTAGAGGCCAGTGAATCCTTAGACACAGCAACATTTACCCAGTTTTAAGAGGAAAAAGTATAAGACAAAATACAAGGATTAGCCATAAATATTTGGCCCTTCTGAAAAATGCAGTCCTGCTTAGAGGTTATACATACTCCTAATAAGAATTTAAGATCAATATTAGGAATTTTTATCAAATATAAAGTATCTTGTAAGTCTGAAAATTCACAGGACTATGAAAACTTGTAAACACTGATTCTTCTCTATATACTGAAAACTTGATATAGGTTAAGACAGTTAAATTAGGATTTTTGGTGACCATTCAGAAAACTTCTAAGTGCACAACAACTAGAGACCAACTCTACCATCACAAATTGACAATTTAGATGAGTACCAACTAAAGCTATCATTTTTTCTTTCTTTGCCAGTTTCTGAAGCACATATGAACTTGTTACATTTCAAAATGCTTCTAAATCTTATACTGAGCTAGCCCAGAAGCAACTTAGGCACAAATTCCATCATTAGGAAACAGGTTTTGTCAACATGCACTGGCCACTGTAGACCGTCTCAAAATCAGATGAAAACATATGCACGTCAGTCTTATAAATAGCATGTTAATCCTCCAGATAGGTTTTTACTACTGGACTAACCAAGCCTCATTTGATGTGACCATATAACAATGCACAAAGAATTTACTGGATCTGCAGCTCAGATCATTTAAAACAACAACAAACACTCAGAATTGCTAGTTTTAGTGTAGAAGCTATATGTGACTTGTACACCTCAAAAGGTTTTCACATGATAATTTCTACAAAGTATAGGTTCTGTCAGCATCCAGTATTTCTATCTGCCTATATGAAGTAAAGAACATAATAACTTCTTCCACAGAACAACTACAGCATTTAACTGAGTCATCAGGCATAGGAGGGCTAGCCACAGCAATGCTGTCAAGTGGGCTGGCTACATCAAAACAGCTTCCCACGCTGACTATTGGCAAAGTAACATGTGATCTTGGTGAATGGAGCTGCCAATAGGCAATAAGGAATATACATATCAATGGAGAGTGATGAATGTCTGGATAAAGCCTCACCATGTCTGCACATTGACTGAATAGCACCTACAATAGGAAACAGTACAGAGGGCTGCAAGCTAATTTTTCAGTCTGGAAACCACAGTTTGGATGCTCAGACTACATCCAAAGCCTGTACTGTGCACTAATGAGAAACTTGAGTATACGTTACATAGGGAACTTACCACAATAAAATGTATTTTTCCTTGGAACAAATTCATGTACGTGGAATAGCTTCTCTGCTCTTGCACTAAGCAATGTCTCCATACAATTTAAAAGTTATTTTTCAGTTACTATTCCAAAGTGACCACTTTCTCCAGAGCCTTTTTTTGCAACAGCTGCAATAACCAAATCTGGAAAGCATTATACTAGTTTTGACCAAAGACCCTGTAGGACCCACACGCTACTGCAGTACCATGCCCAGCATCATAGAAAAGTAGGGCTGGAATGGACCTCATGAGGGTCCCACAGATGTGCATGATTGCTTACACATTATGGCAGACAACTGTTCTATTTTCTTGTATTTCTCATCTTAACTCTTTATCCCACATTTAGACTTCAAGAGATTAAACAGTATGTATAATGGAGATTAAAAGATTTCAGTAGAGCAAAACATCAGCTTCTCTTACTAGCTCCCATAGGATTAAACAGTCACCCTCACCCAATACTTGAAAAATTATGGAAAATTAGATATAAAAATTGAGATCTGTCACTAGCTGTGGTGTTACACATCTTCTCCTAGGAAAGACTCAAAGCTGAGAGTCAGCTTATTTCTCAGTGTAAGGCAATATCCTGAAATAAATCGGCTCATACACAAAAGCACAGGAAGATTCAGAAGGCAACATATTAAAAGAAAATGCTGTAATTTTGACAAGCATTTGGACATGGTGTAAATTTAACTGGATTTAATGAATTTCATTACATGCATTTGGAAGACTGAATGCTGATTTTAGGCCCTGCTGAGGTTACACAGGGTATGGACATATTAAGCTGAAAATCTGAAAAAAGCAAGCAGTGGTGACAGAAGATTTCTTCCTATAGTCTGATGCAATTCATTCCATTCTGTATTGTTACAATGGAGGTATTCAAGGAAGCAGATCAGATTGTCTACCCACAGGATTAAAGGTCATGCCCTGTTCCCCTTCAAATGCTAATATCAGTTGTGTAACAGCTTTAAAAAAATGGTTTCTGTACATCTTCAACTGCTGAACTGAGGAAGAGAGCACCACTGCCCACCTGCCACATCACCTGACACAGCTGAAGATCTAAAACTGCATTGTTCTTTTTTTCCCCTGTGGCTTTGGAAAGGCCATTAGGAATGTCTATAAATATCCACAAAGGCCCTTTCCTCTCAGCTCAACAGCAACTTGTATTTTATCATTCTCAAACTAGAAAGCAGATCTAAGAATACAAACAATGGATGCACCATGACAAGATAAATAAAGGGGGTTCTTTGGGTGCAGGACATCAGGGAAGCAAGACAATAAGCCAGCATCCAAATGTATCCATTCTGGAAAGACACTTTGTGAGAACCGATGGGATTTTTGGGGATTGGTACTAATCATGTAGTGCAGCATTTTTTAATAAAATCTCTAACAACAGTCAAAACAGGTGGAAAAGTCTAGTAAATTTTCAAAGCCAGTTCACAGTAGTACAGAATAAGACAATGAGTTCCAGGGGTTGACAGCTATTATCTGGTCTCAATCCACCTTTCCATTACAGCAAAAAGAGCATATCCTCTCCTTCCTTCAATGCCAGCAAAAGATGTCTTGAATTAGGAAAAAGAAGGGACTATTTTTAATCTTTAAAAAGGAGACTATTTTCCTAATGAAGAAAAGTATACAAACTGAAGGATATAACATTAAAAATGTTTGCAGTTTTAACGCTCATAAGGTCAGCCCAAAACATTCTGTACACATGACCTAAATTCTTTGTCAAGACTAAGGAAGGGAAAAATCAAACTATGTATTTTACTTGCCTTGTAAGTAACACCACATCTGATTATAGTCACGGATTTTTAAAGCTTTGTTTCCTTGGCTCTCACTTTAAATAAAAAGCATGAACTTTCCAGAATAAAAGGATAAATGAACAACTTAAAACTGAGTAGGACCTAATGCAGTTTGTAAATGTTCCAGTACTACAGTGACCACTACCAAGATGGTCATAAAAGCAGTTAATAAATTACACAGTTCAAAAAGCACAAAATACAAGAGTCCTTACTTGAGAATTTCCAGTTAAATGTTGATCAACCAAGCAGCAGAGACATTTTATATTACAAATTAGCCACAAGGACGTGGGGTTTTTTCTTTTAAAGAAAACCTATACCCAACACCACAATGATGACAAATGCAGCCCTTTTCTGAGGTGTCAGAGCTAATTTTTGCAGCACATGCTCATGTTGAAATCTTGACCCTGCTGAAGACATTGCCAAAACTCACTGACATTTACTAGGGCCAAGATTTCACTCCAAATGTTTCTAATACAGCTGTTTGGCAGCTGTTTTTCATAAGTAAATTAATAGCAAAGTCAGCTCATGGGTGTTTGGGGAGGGGGTAATTGTTCTTTTCTCTTTCTTTCTATCTTTCTTTCCAAATAAGTAGCTCTAACATGCTTTGACAACAGGTTCACGTGAACGGTGTCAGTGTTTCCATGCTGTTTAAAATACTTACCATGGTGACAGGTTCTCAAAGGATGTTGGGTAAATGCTGTCAGCAATATGTTTGGGCAAAGCAGTTCAGTTTAAATAAGCGTTAACCTGAACCATCAACTCAGTCTTTGAACTGAGTCTGAAACATCAAGCTTTACTACTACTCTAAAGGACAAGCTGCGTGAACAGCTTTGATTTTTACTATACTGATTATGCTTTGACGTTTGATTATACAAACCTAAACCCTGACAAAGCCAACAGTATAAAGGAGGGAAAAATCATATTTGTGTCATGGCATTTCATTCCCATGGTAGAAACTGCAGTTCCTAACAGGGTAGCTTTGCCTTAAAAAACAATCTCTATTTGCAATGGACAACGGCAATTGCCTACTTAGAAAATACATGTATGCTGTATTTATTACTTCATGCAATCACACAACTTTTAGATGAAGACCTGCAAGGAATCTGAATCTGCTCTACTGCAGAAGTAGAAGCAAGAAAAATTTAGAGGCAAAAGACAATTTAGGCAGTTGTCATTGGCATCAGGTGCAATTAAAAGACAACAATCTCTGGACTTTTAGTTGGGAGGGAGGAGAGGTGGCAAGGGAAATATGGGAAGAAGTTCTTCAAGGAACAGACTCCATTAGGAAAAATCTAATCAACAAAAAACTGGCACGTTTTGTGAATCTGGTTTCACTAGACATTTTTAATTTCTCAAATATCCAAATCCTCAATAAAATGAAAATGTTACCTGAAAGCCATGTTTCACAAGCAAGCAGTAGTATGGTACCTGGAATGAAATTTTTCAAGGAAAAGCTAAGGTTTTGTGTGAAATAATTTAGGGGAAAATGAACAGATGGCAAATGCCCCACTGTGTTCATACAGACACAAATGCAATGTCCCACCATAGCACTGGAGGCACTGAAGGGCTGGAAATGAAATTTGGCTATGTTTTACTCACTTGTACTAATTCAGATTCAGATTCTAAAATCAGATGATCTGTTTCAAAAACAGATGCCATAAGACTTCCCTGAATTAAATTTTGTTTGAATTAGAATATAGCTAAAACTATGATAAACATTTCACAAGAGTAGAACTGGTAACCCTAGCATTTTGTTAAAATTACAACTGGGCTAATTAACTCCAGGCTATTTAAGATTCCATTTAAAGTTCCTGCCAGATATATTTTTCATTTCATACCCTAAACCACTGCATGATGTGGCTGTATTTCAACCAATAGCCAATTTTAATGGTAGCTGAAAAGATCTCTCTATATTATTTTAAGTGTGTAAAGCATGTGGGGATCCTTTGGGATGAAAGGCACTCTATTTATGCAGGATGTTATTACAGAGATAAGCATCTAGTACAAATTCCTTCTGTTATATTTAGTATCTGCATCCAACAAACATTAACATGCACATGACTCGCCTCCATTTGAACTGAATCTAGTCACTGTTCTCTGGCAGCTGATAGATGCTTAAATATTTGTACAGAAATTCAATACTAAGAGTGGGAGGTAAAGAGACTCGTCAAACCATCAGTTCTCAGTGATCTGCCAAGGCCTTCTCACACCAACTGGTTATAGCCAACACAACCTGAGAAACCCAAGTTCCACTGAACAAAGCCATAAAAAGCCTGGCTATGCTAACAAGGTGGACTGTGTTAAACAAGTTTAAGGCAGGGGTGTAAAACATATGGCCCAAGGACCAAATCTGGCCTGCAGACTTTGCCCCATCCCTGACAGATGGGGGACTTTCCCATGGCAGCAACCAAGTACCCAGGTGACAGTCATGGTGCTGAAGCCACAGCAATACCACCAGAACAAACCCAGTGCCATGGATTGTCCCTGCAGCAGCAGCCAAGCACCTGAGATACCCTGTGGTGCTGCTGGGGCTCCAGCACTGTGGCTCTTGCCTGTTTGACTGCCAAGCACCCAAGCAAAAGCATTGGTGATGGTGTCCCAGCAGCACCATGTAAAAAAGCCTGACACAGGCCTAAATGAGTTTGACATCCCTCGTTTGAAGAACCTGCAGCACCTTGGACTAATGGCTTGACCTTGTACCACAGTGCCAGGTGCGCTGGGAAACTGAAGCTAATCCTCTACAGCTTTCTTAATTTTCTGTAGAAATAGGCAATCAGATATTGGTAACCTATTAGCTGTCTGTTTACATTTTCTTGGACTTTGGCTAAGCAAGGGGAGATACGTGCCCAAACTATTACTATGAATGATTTAAAATGCTGATTTCCCCAGTGTAATATTGAGGATTATATTAGCAAAGGAGGAATCCACATAAAGACATCCAATTGCTTCATGTCATATTAAAAAAAATACAGTGTTTCTCATTCTGGTACCATACGGTTCAGTAAAACAACATAACTGATCAAGAAGGATCTTTACTTCTTCATTTAGACTGGGCTTGTCCAACTGGTGAGCTGCATATGGCCCACAAGGGGGTTAGTTTTCAGCCCCTGGGCTCCTATCCAGCCATTCATCCCCCTATTGCTCCAGCTGTTGCTGCTGCAGCCAGGGTTTTGAGGCTCCCCCTCCCTCCCTCAGCTTTTACTTCCTGCTCCCACCCACAGCGGAAGGGCAGGACAGCCCACAGGAATAGGGGAGCCACGAGGGATAGGAGGTAGGGGCTGCCCATGTGCCTGGTAAGGTTGGGGGCTGCCAACACGTGCTGCAACAGTTCCCATGCAATGCAGGGGGGTGACGGTGGAAGTGGGGGGAGGAGGGGAGGGAAATATGCATGGCTTAGGGATCTGTGGCTTGCACAAGTGGGCCTCCAGAGTGTGCAGCCCTTGGCCTAGAAATTGGACAGCCCTGATTTAGACATTTGGGCATCTTCTCTCTGAGATCCAGATTAAATATATTTATAACTAAGTATGTCCCTTAATTTGAGAACATTTGCATTGCTAGACTTGCAAGTGATTTTTCCTGCTCTTAATCTGATTTCAGTTTAGAGTCTGAGGAGTGCATTCCCTGTTACCAGCAGAATAGGAACTTCTAGTGGAAAAACTGAATTCAAAACACGGTATGTAAAAGGACCCCATGACTAATGTGAGGCTCCTAGAACCAATACATTAATGGGAGTAAATGCACTTATTTCCTAGATTCCCCCCCATTTCGGAGCTCAGGCAATAATCTGATTGGTTACATATACATTTCTTAAACTCACATTTATCTTGTTGAACTCTTCTATCTTCTATTTCAGTGGGGGCCAACTTTTTGACAGATGTGACACAAATTAACTCCACACCTTCTCCAAGCACCACTCAGCTCCCCTTGCCCTCCCTAATCTGCTGCTCTGCTTTCTGCTTCCCACCCTATGCTACCTACTTAATTTGCTGCTTTGTTTTCTACTTCCTCCCCTATTTGCTACTGTGTTGCCACCCCCCACCCCACCCCACCCCACCTGCCTTGTGCTACACACAAAGGCTGCTTGTGCCACTTGGGGCACCCATACTGCAGGATGGCCACCTCTGCTCTATTACAAGGGATATAGGTTGTAGCCATGTTGGTCTAAGGACACAGGCAGGCAAGGTTCTATGGGTAAATCTGATATCTTTTATTAGACCAACGCAAATAGCTAGAAAGATTCTTCTTTGCAAGCGTTCAGGTATAAATAAGTAAGCATCAGATAGAAATAAATAAGCATCCTCAGCCTGACGAAGGGTATTTATACACAAAAGTTTGCAAAGAAGAATGTTTCCAACTATTTGAGTTGGTCTAATAAAAGATATCAGATTTACCCAAAGAACCTTGTCTGCCTATTACAAGGGAGGAATTTATGTGCCTGCATTAGCTATAGCAAGTTTCAGAAGAGTCATACCAGGTATTGATCAGTGTTAGAAACCTATGAGGAAATCTGTTACCTGCAATTTGGTGGTGGAGGGGTCAGCTCTTTCCTCCATCTCTCTCATAAAAGTAGCAGTTTGTTCTAGCCACAGAAAAAAACAGGAACCTGGAGTTTTAAGAAATTTGTGGAGATTAAGCTATGTCTTTTAGGTCAGGACCCTGGGGAAAATTGCTATTTTTTGGTAGAGATATTTTACATAATAGTTTAAAAAGATCCAATGATGCAAGGTAGAGTGAGTTATGAAGCAATCAGCTTAATCCATATCAAGTAGCACCTAAGGCTTTTTAGTAACTGAAAGAACAAAAACAAAGTACAACTTGTCTGTGTCTGATGTATCCCAGCAACCTTATCAGGAAAGTGCTTCCTTGATCCCTCTGCTGGTTTTCCTGGTTTTACTCTTCATTTAATATGAAAAGGATAATTCATTTTCCAAATTTATGAAAAATATGTTTTAGGGGAGGAAAAGTATGATGAATACCCCAGCTGACCATAAAGCATAGGAAGTTGGCCTGTACAGCTGAACTCCCAGATGGCTCCTGCCAATTTACCTTTGTCTTGATTCACAACATGTGCTATTTCACATATCTCCCCTGAGGAGAAGTTGATAACTGTCTAGTAATTCTGGCAACATGGCCAACTGTGCATTTGAGATTAGGCAAAAACGCCCATTCTCCCTTACTTAGGACCTAAGCAATTTCAATACTAAATCCTTTTAAAAAAATGTGCACCAATGTATTAATCAACTTCATTCCCTAATGTCAGTTATCACAGGCTTTATTACTCAGTAATATCCAACTGCTTTGGCAGATACTGAGTTTATTGTGCTGTTTTGCCAATATAGATAGCAGCGGTCCTTCTAAAAGTAAAGACCAAACAGCTGATAGCACAAGGAAAATTAGAGAAGGCTAAAGGTAGTCTATGATGACTCAGCTAACAGTCTGACAATGAGCTTTTCATTACTGCAGAGAAACCCCCTTTAAGCAAAGGTGAGGAATCTCTTGATGGCAATTTAATGTTGGCCAATTAAGGACCTTATTACATCTTAGGCTGTGAGCCACACAAAAAGGTTGATCGGTGTTACTGCTAGTTTGGTTTGGAGTGGTTACACCCTTAGTCTAGAAACCTTCTCTGACTGTCCCTCATCTGCACAGGTGTGACTTGCCACTAGAGACCTGTTGAGGAGGAACAGGAATAGGAGCTGTAGCTGTGAGTTGCTACTAGAAGGCTGGTGAGCCAGGACAGGCTGTATGGGCAGGGATGTGAGAAATCTTGGGATACTGGAGGACTTCAGTTTGGGTGACCCACCTGTGGGGAGTGGTCACACCTTAACGGAACTGGAGTTGGATTATGCAGACCAAAAATAATCCTGCCCTGGAGTAGCATAATTTTGAGCTGCATAATGAATCCTTAAAATGTCTTTAAATTGTTAATGTGCAGATAATCCGGGGGTTAAGAGCTCCAGAATCTGCCCAAAATTACCATGTAACATGGCCCTAGCTTGAATATTGTTGAGCACTGTAAGCTTCTTACATGCTGCACAGCTGATTGCAGAACTTGAAGAGTAACTGATCCTCATTTCTCTTGACTGTCTCCCTTAGCCTTTCAAGTCTTGTAAAATGTGCATGCCCCAGGGATGATAAAAAACAGGATGATGAAAGCAGAAGAGAAAAGATTAACACGTTTTGAGTAGGCCAGTTTGTGGGTGTGGACAGGTCACAATGCTTACAGCATTCTAGATATACTAGCCCATTGCCTGTTGAGAATGACAGGGAGCAGGGAGGACTAGGATGCAGTGCCACCACCTAACGCCCCATGCTGCCACTGTTCTGCCTCTTGCAGGGAGCAGGATATGGGAGCGGAGGCCAGCGCTGCTGGCCTTGTCTCCCCCACCCTCTGTCCGGTCCTCAGTGCAGCTTTGGAATCATGGCTGTGCTCCCCCATGCTTGGAGTACTTTGATTGGCTGTTTCCATCAGCCAATCAGAGTGTGAATAAAGTGTTACGGACAGACAGACAGACAGACTTGGGCTTTTATAATATTAGAATTTAAAACCCCCAAAGTCTAGACTTGCATGCAACTTTAGACTAGTTTAAACTTCCTGAAACGTTAAAACAAACAAACAAACAAACACACACACCAGGAAAATCAGGTGTTGTTTTGAGCTGTTCATTGAACCAGTTTAATGCTACTCGTGAACACAGAGCATTCTGTGTCTAGTTCAGTCCCCTAGGCATGAACTGCTCCTCTCTTCTCCCCGCCTTGCCCCACACATACCCATGAAGGGGAATGGGGATGCTCTGGACTGTAATTAGAAGTCTACTACCCTAAGATACGAGTCCAGACTCGACTGGGGGGAGGTGCAGGGGGCCCAAAAGCATCTGTGTCTATTTCACTTCCCTGCTAGGGACCTTGGGCAGAGGTCTCAGGCTTATTTGGGGTAAGGAGGAATAGCTAGGTTCAGGTGAGGAAAAGGGGGCTTTGTAGCTCTCTGTTTGTGGTGGGTGGGTGGTTGTGCCTGTAACAGTAAACTCAGTCACTTTTTCAGCCCTCCTCTGCAGGTTTAACCCTGCACACACTGTAATGCAGTTGTTGACAATGCAAGGTACTTGAGTGGCTGGAAAAGCCAGGGAGTTTGGGGGGGAGGGGAAGGGGGCGGGGAACAACACACGATGACATACTATAAACAGGGGGCCACAGAGCCCTCCCAATATCTAACTACCTCTTCACTCCAATTTCTTGCCCAATCCAAAGTTCTTTGGGTAAACCTGATATCTTTTATTAGACCAACTCAAATAGTTGGAAAAATTGTTCTTTGCAAGCTTTCGGATACAAAGACCCTTCAATGGGCTGAAGAAGCGTCTGCTAAGAGCACAGACCATCTGCAGACGCTTCCTCAGACTAAGGGCATTTGTACCCAAAAGCTTACAAAGAAGGATTTTTCCAACTATTGGAGTGGGTCTAATAAAATATATTGGTTTTACCCAAAGAATCTTATCTGCCTGTGTCTTTAGACCAACACGGCTACAACCTATACCCTTGCCAAATCCAAGTTTTTCTCCCCCTGTAGAGGAATCTTGGGGAAACTCTGGGTACTTACCCCAGGAAGGCATGATGGCCTGGGTATTTTACCACCTCCTGGCAGCATTTCAGCAGCAATACAATCTGCAAAAAGTGAGGGTTTTACTTGGAAACCTTAGCAATGTATGTGTGGCCACTTCTGTCCAGGGGCAATTGTGAGCTGCCGGTTCCCAATCGGTGACATTCTTAGAATGGTTCAAGTGTTACGTCTATTTGCACCCTCAGAAACCTACAATCATGGGGGATAAGCATCATGTACTTCACAGGCTGATGAGTGGAACCTGAAAACACAGTTTAAGATTCAAATCCTACAGGGCATGCAGGTGTGTTTCAGTCCGCACACGTCATGTGCCTGTCTGCAAACAAGAGGCTCATTGTACAGCTCTGCAAACCTCATGACATCATCAAAACAGAAGCTTTCCTCCATATAACAACAAATAGTTTGTTTCCAAGGATACCTAGAACTTCAAATAATCAGCAGTTATTCAAAAGCCCTCTATACAATCCTAAATACACTGTCCTTCCCTCTTATTCAGTCATCATTCTGTACCTCAGATAACTGGGGTTCTCTCTCTTTTTTTTTTTTTTGCTCTTGAAAGTTAAGTACACTTTCTCTCTCCGCCAGTTAAATTCCCACTCTGTCTACAATACATACTGGACTTCAAAGCTGAGATGGATATTATTAAACTGAAGAGAGGATTATAAAAGATTACATGCACCTATTGCATTGCTGCCAAGTTCTGAGATGCTTTTCAAGTGACACTTCTTCCTCAAGGGAGTGAAGGCAGTAAGCAGGCAGTACGCTTTCATTAGGGGTGTAATTAGGGGTAAAAGAGTCTTGGAGGAACATTTATGATTATCATCTCCACCCCCATTTTGTTTCTTTCATCAAAATCTACCCCTCTGCCCACACCCACTATTTTCCATTCCATACTGTGCTTCCTTTTTCACCTCCCAAATCCCCTACATCAGACTTACTCATAGCCAAGAAGTACATGTGATCCTCCCCCCCCACTTTCATTTTGCTTTTCAGTCATCTTTTTATTCCTTGCAGTTAGCCAGTACTAGTGCAGGGAAAAGACGCACATACTTACTGATTAAAACTGCAGCTCTTTAGTGGCCCCATAAAGCTGGGAAAAATAGGCTAAGAAAAAAACCAAACTGCTCAATTTTTGCAACCCCTCCAGATGTACAAGACTCCAGTGCAGCTGTAGAAATGCATTTGCTCTGCAGGCTAACTGGTTGTCCCAACCAATGCATGTTTGGCAGGTCTGCTATTACCTGAACTCCTCCCCAGTGACTGCTTTATTCCATTCCCTTGTCAGGAAGTCATTGGCTAGTTTAACATAAAATTCAGTTCACATTTGCAATTTCATGCAAGCAGTCTCCTCAGAACTGGCTTAGATTTTTAAATTACAGAACTTATATGGTAAAAAAAAAAAAATGTGCTTCAGTTATTAAGAAAAGCTTCCCCTTGCCCCCAGTTTTTCCACAGTTTATTTTTTGTCATGTCAAGGAAATTACAAAACAGAATAATTTATCCTGTAAACAGTTTGGCTGAAAGGCTTCAGCTACCTCTTAACTTGTTCCAGGAAAATATAGATATTAACGTAAGTTGGAACTTCTATTCCTAGTAGTCCTATTCAATACCATAACATGTTCAAGGTATACTCTGGAAACATGCTTTTAAATTGGTCTGATGAATCGAGTCCTTCCTTGGTATGCATGGAGAACTACTAACAAAACCTGATTTAGCATGGAAGGGATTTTTTTTCCGTCTTCAGACTAGTGTTCTGATAGAAAGCATGAGGCAAGAACAGGGGTTCTCAACCCATGTAAGCCCTTACCTGTTCACAGGTATGTCAAAGAGCATCAAAATGACCCTACCTCCCCTTATGACTACAGAGGAGAGGGTACTGGTATGGAAAAGGTTGAGGAGCACTTGGTTAGAGCTGAGAATTAGGACAGTCGGGGGCAAGGGGTGCTTATACCATTTATGCCAAATTTTTAAGAATATGTGCATTTATCCAGTGAGGAAGTTCTTCTTGTGTCAACTGAACTATACTATAAAAGTCTGGATTTTTCAGATGCTTTCACTTTTAGCTGGGTTTCAGCAGAACAGAAATATTAAAAACACCGGTTTTACATCTCATCCATACTCTGCTTTCATAAAGTGAAATCAGGTTTATAGTGGGTTTCTTTTTCCTTTCTTTTCTTCCTTCCTTTCCTTTCCTTCCCTTTTCTTTCTTTCATAAGCCTACTTTATGGGAAATACCCTCTGCAAGGCAAGGTAGGTGGATCTTCTCAAGATGCAAGTCTGTGGATTGCTAGAATTTGTAGGGCAGGAGTGAAGGGAGCAGGGGACACTATACAGCATCTAACAGGGTTTGTGCCTGTGACGAATAAACAATAATACATAAAAACCTGATAGCTGTCATCATATTCACAGAAAAACAGTTCAAGTATTTTTAGCTATTTGTTCAACTACCAGACTCTGCAACATAAATACAGCTTGAAACCTAAAAATAAAAAGTTTTGGGAGAATACGAAAGACTAACCAGTATTGTGTAGATGTGGAAGATCTTACTGAGATAGAACAACAGGACTGATTTAGGGGGAGGGAATGCTGTTCACAGGATGCTGGGATCTAATATGGTAATCTGCATTCACAGGGTATTATCTGGGTCATTCAAGCATATTAGGCTAAAGCTTTCTTATCTGGGCCACTGAAAACAACAACTGCCTGAATAATGGGCCATTTTAAGGGCTTCAAACATATTATAAAAGGCTACATAACACCAACTCCCCATGTTATTTTAGAAGACCTCCCCCATTCTAGCAAAGTATACATATTTAAACTAAAACCTGGAATCAGCTGTTAATCACCAATTAATGGATTTGGCCCACTTAAGTAACAAAGTTCCATATCCCCTATTCTCCAAATTCTCCTCTCAGCTTGTAGAATCTGCTCACATATTACTAATGAAAAACTTGGACCATAAAGGAGATAAGATTTTTTCCTCATTAATATCTAATGGTGTCACACAACCCCCCCCCCCCAAAAAAAAAACAAAAACAAACAAAAAAAAAAAAAACAACTTTCTGGAGGAAAAAAAAATCTTGTAGGACTATAACAGAGATTTTTTTCCATTGTCAATTGTATTTTTAAAAAGCCTGATGTTTTTTTAAGCTCACTGCATTGAGAGAGTTTTAAAAAACACCCCTTTTCTCACAGCCCAAGTTAAAGGATGTATGGATGCAATGTATAAAGTGCTAGCAAGCTCAGATGCAGAATCTGGTTTTAAGAGCTGCCTTTGAAAAATTCCACTTTGCATAAGGAGGTTACAACTGATTTGGTCAAGGTTGGACAGTGAGTCATTGGGCTCTGCTCAGATTTAAGGCTCAGACACCTGACTCAGAGTGCTTTGCTTTAATTACTACCACATGATCTAAATATTTTCAAACCAAAACTCAACATTAGTAAACCTTTCAGAATAGGGTCACTGGCTATATAAAGTGCCTATATAATGTTTAAGAAATGTATTATAAGAATGTGTAGCACTAAACCAGTGAATCTCCAAATTTTGAGACATCAATACTACACAAGAAAATATTTTTATAGACCAGTTTATTTAGGAAATCCCTGTTACACTGAGGCAAATTTGGAACTGGCAGTTGATATGCCACCGATCAGTACAAAAACAGTTGCATTGGCTATTATTATGATTAAATAACCATATTAAACATTGTCAGTATTTCCTGTGGTGATGCTGTAAATGTCCAAGTATCTTTGTCCAACTTTAGAAACATGGAAGTGGTCTAAAATAAGAAATTTACAGAAAGAACATTTTATGTGAGCAAGTGATGATAATAATTGAAAAATACATTAAACTCAGGCATCTCATATACTTTATTTCACTGGATTTTTCCTTGTTTTGCTTTGTTTCAATATGGAACCTCCTTTCTTGTTTGTGGGGTCACAGGAGAAAAGGCAGAATTAATTCCCAAAGAGCCATCATTCTTAATCAGACCACAAAATGTTACATGACAATTTCTCACATATTTCCTTTCCTTCCTCCTACTGTTCCACATTCTAAATTGCAACTGCTCTACTGTTTTACTAGCAATTTATTTGCTACTTAACATATTTGTGGTTCTGGGGAGATTTCAGGCATTAACACCACTGCTCCTTAATGTTTTATTATGTGCCATATGTTTTCCATACTTATAAAACACAACTTCCTCCCCTCCCTGTCCTGTCCCATCCTGTTTCCCCCCATCCCATTCCAACAGGAATTTGAAAAATTAATTTTATCTTTAAATCTAAAGATGTAGAAAGGCCTTCGTCATTATGGTAAAATTGCAGGTGCTTGTCTCAGATACTCTGGAAAGACAATATGTGATCCCATGTGATACATGATCTGCTGCCAGGAATTTTTTATTTTTTTATTTTTTTTACTGTTACAGGATCCATCTGAAATTTACAGATGAGATGTCAAATGTAAGAGTCCTAATAGTAGTCATGCTTTGTAACTGCATTTCATGACATAAAACCAGTCAGATTTGGGGGAAAGAAAGTGACTGTTTTGGTTATGAACGTGAAGTTACTGCAGGGAAAAGAACCAATGCACATCATTAATTCCTTTAAAATTACCACTAAAATGTATCTTATTTCTATTGGGAAAACCAGTTTACAGAGGCAATATGCAATTTCTGTGTTAGAGAGCTGTGAATCCTGAATACGGTCAGAAAATGAGTGGAGGGGGATAAGGAAAGTTCATGTACCCAAGAGAACATTAACAGAAGTCAACTTGGACAATACATTTGAGAAGCATTTCCTTCCAGCTGTAGGTAACTGTCTTCATGGGTTTATTAAAAGCTACTTTTGCGCCATTGAGCGCAAAGATCTCTGAGACACACACCCGTTAATTTCAGAATGTATACAACCACAAATATCCACTCTTGGAAATGATAAACACGAAAGGAAATACTAGACCATATTTTTAAATTATAAAATACTTCGCAATTTTCAAAAGAGGTAGTTGTATTTTTCTATCTTTTTTAAAAAAGGCCTCTGTTAACAGCACAAGATCTATTGATCTGAAGGCCCCAGCATAAAAACTACTGTCTTTGAGTAAAGGTGTAAACTGATTTTTATTTACTATTGCAGTGCGCAGTGAATTCTATCCTAGTATTTGAAAGAAAAAAGCAGAAGCTACATTATAGGGAGCTAGTTTGAGAGTTCTGGAGAGGCTGCAGAAGAGCACAGAGTGAATGTACAAAAGCCTAAGGGACTTCACACCAGCGACACGCAGGGAGAAGTATTCAAAGAAATTCAAAACCACTTAGCAGAGAAGGAAGAAATGTGACAAACAGATCAAGAGTAGCAGCTGTGAGCTGGGAAACAAGAAGTAACTCACAAGAGAAGCAACAGCAATTGTTTTGGTAGCTAGAAAAACAGACATTTTGAAGTTCTCTTCAAAGTAGTGCCAACCAGTAAGAGACAAGTATATCAAGATGGCTCTGAAATGTCATGGTTATAAAGTGATGAATGGACATGCAAGACATCTTGTACTATTTCCTACTTAATTCTTAAAAGTTTGTTTTAATATTTAGGATCCATGTATGCTGATGTAGCTTGAGCCTATTACTACTTGTTCTGTCTTCAGTGACTAATGATTAACAATACATGCCTCTTCTCTTCATAAAATCTCTTCAAGAACAGAATAGGAATTGTTATTGGAGTCCTGTTACCCACAGCTCTACTTAACAGCCCTAAAGCTATGAGCCATTGTGACAACCAGAAAAATACCTACTTCTTTTGCTTTCTTTACTGAACTCTCATGTGATTAAAGACCATTAAAATGCAAAGTGCCTTGAATTTCATTTTATACATCAATGACCATGCTTCCGTATCTCTAGGCTATTACAGTGTCTCTTTGTGCATTCCTTTCAGATGAGAAGAGCCAGGCTCCAGCTTTAGCAGCAACTGATGTATGCAATATCTCTAAATATTTCTTTCCTTGATCTAACTTTCCTTTTAAAGCTACATTCAGCTTCAGGTTTGCTCTTCTATAGTACTCTAAGAGATAAGGGTGTTTGGGTGTCTGAAATCAAATGAATTATAATCTATTATAGAACAGCACTACAGCTGAGAAAGCATTTTTCTCATAAGTTCCCATAACCAGGCATGTCATCTCTAGGCTGAAGTTTCTTGTGCTGGTCCTCAATCCAGCTTGAATTCTTTTAGGAAGTTCGATAATATTCTCCACAGATATTTTAAAAAAGTTTCTCCACCCCTCACCCCCACAAATAATTCAATGATGGTAAATACCTTTGACTTACTTAAAAGACAGTTGAACAGATTTTTTCCTAATTTTTTGTACCTTTAATGTCACATAGGATAGAGCACTTTTAAATAATATAACACAGTGTGTACCTGGGAACTTTGTCATTAAAATAAATACAGGTGTTTGAACCCATGATCTAACCATAAAGCACAAACATTACAGTTAAATATACTTAGTGCATTTGTTATTTGATTTTTATATTGTACAGGATGTGTCAGTCTGCAATCAGAAACTGAATTGGCTCCCTTCCCATCTCCCTTTTATTTTTATTTATTTATTTATTTTAAGTTGAAGACCTGTTTTAAAACAATAAAAATCCGGAAATTTGAAGTTATGGTTTTCACAGCAATCACAAAACTTGGCGATCTTGCCATATACCTATGCATATACTGCTGTACAAAGAAGGTAAAAGTATCATATACTATAGTTTGAAATACCTACATATACATAAGCGCGCACACAAACTGCAGCGACTTCCTCAGTCTGACAAAGGGTTTTTAAAACCGAAAGCTTACTAAAAAAAATTTCCCCCAACTATTTGAGTTGGTCTAATAAAAGATACCAGATTCACCCAAAGAACCTTGTCTGCCTATGTCCTTAGACCAGCACAGCTACAACCTACACCCTTGTACATAAGGAGTCTGAATTCTGGTTCCTGTGCAAACTTAATTTCTTGACTAGCATATTTAAACTGAGTCATGATGTCATAATTACTTTTTATTAACATAAAATTCATTGCAAATTATTTCACTCAATTAAAAAAAAAATTGAGGGAAATTTAGACCCAGTGGTACTTTAAAGTAGTAACTGCTTAATGGGTTGCACCTGTGGGCACAGATTAAAAAGGGAGAAATAGCAACCAGCAGCTTAGCTGCAGCAATACAGAACTTTGCTCAAGTTGTTAGCCTGTGATCTTACCCAGTTTTTTGGTGGGTTTTTGTGACAGTTCCCATTGAGTTTTCTGCTGCCCCACTGCTAGGAGTACCCAGGGTAGCTAGTTTAAACTAGCTCAGATACATCTACAGTAAGTGACAGTGAATAGCCATGTAGACATACATACATGTAGACATAAGCAAGTGACAGATTGTTAGTACCATCACATTACTATGAGGATACAGATGTTTTACTAGCATTTAGTTCTGTGTGTGTAGACAGAACCAGCGTGAACCTAACACAAAGGTTCTGATATAAAACCAAGATAAATAAAACCTGTACATTTTATCACTGTTGGTTGGCTTGTTCTTTTGATACTAATTACATACTAGTATCTGTTCTAAGTAATTCTCCTGAAACACAGGCCTGTCCAGTGGTACAATTGGTTCTGCAGCTTCTTTTATAAATTGCAATACTGTTAAAATACCTTCTGCTAATCCTCATATAGCCCCACCCAGTAATGAGACCCTCAACTCCTACTATAATCCACTGTGATAGGGAGTTATCAGCACTTAGCAGAAACCAAAGGATTTCCACCAGGACATCATAATTATGATGCTTTTGCTAGGTACATACAGGTTAGTTGCAAAAGTAGGGAACGGGTCATCAGGAAACAAACTTCTGCATGGTAGTGACACATCTAAATCTTCAGTTTAGTCATGGCCAGCACACAGAAACCCACACATTCAGATGGACATAATTACTAGATGCTTCACCACAGACTCAGAATCATTATTCATTTTCCTTCCACTCCCTTCCAAAACTAGGTTAAAAATTTTGAGGAATCTCAAAATCATTAAAGATTGCCCTAGGCTGATAAAAAACCCTGCATGGAAAAGGATCGTCACTCTGAAAACCATGGAGGTTTAATAATGTTAATTTTTTTCAAGCTGCAGGACTGACAGGAAACACTTCACCACAAAAATGGCAGCAATAAGCCTGCCTGTTCTAAGGCTTCAGAATTTTAGTGTTCGAAATCAGTAGCATCACAGATTTAAACACATAGATCTCCATGTTCCTAATAGAACATATGTAGGACAATTATTAAAATAGCATAAAACAGAATCACTTGTAGGTAAAGTAGAACATTATTTGAAAAAGGTAAACTATAGTCCCGTAACCTAGAGTTAACCAAATCTTCACATCTCTCTGTTTTTCCCCCACCTCTTTCAAGCTTCTTTAGACTCCACTGAGAGTTTCACTGCCTGGAGGCAAATGCACTGAAAAAACTGCAAACCTCTTCATCAACAAAAGGTCAAATGCACACGATAAAGTCCTCTGTGTTTATTTTTAATGACTTTTTTGGTAGATGGGACGAGAAGCTTGGCATATGAAAACGAGAGAGGGTTTTTTTGTATGATTTCTATTTGGAGAACTGGGTTTCAACCTGATACAGCCAAAGCTAGTTAATTCAATACTACACGCAGCTCCTCCACACTTCACATCAGTAGCAAGGTAAAAGCCACAGTCAATGCAAAAATCTGCATCTAGACCTAAAAATTAGGTGGCCAAATCTCCCAATCCGAATCAAATCAGGAGACCCTTTAATCTCTACAAATCAAATCAAAACCCTACGAATCAATCTGGAGAGATTTGGAAAGATTCGGTGATTCAGACGTAGACACAGCTTTATATATGTTTTTTCTACATACCTCAAGGTACCAGGCTGCACTGCGATGCTGGGGCAGATGGAGTGTCCCACAGAAGCGCAGGGGGCTCCTTAGCATGCTGGGCAGCAGACCTGGAAGTGGACCAGAAGCACTTCCAGTCCACTTCTGGGTCCACCAGGGAGCATGCGGGGGGGGCCCCCCCGTGCCCTCCGGGCTCGGTGACTGGTGCCTCCTGGGCCTGGGGGGGCAGCCAGGGGCCCCCGTGGCCGACTACCAAGCTGGGGGAGCATGGGAGCCCCCTAGCGTGCTCTCTGGCAAACCTGGAAGTGGACCCAGAAGCACTTCTAGTCTACTTCTGGGTTCCCTGCCGAGCACGCTGCCCCCCCTGCACTTCTGTGGGACATTCCATCCGCTCCAGTATTGCAGCATTCATGAGCCACACCTGGTACCTTGAAGTATATAGAAAAAACATTTAAAGCTATGTCTATGGCTGAATCGCTGATTCTCTGAATCAACATCGAATCTTCAGATTCGGATGCGGCCGAATTGAATCGGGAACAGTGATCTGAATCAACAAATCGAATCACTGTCCCTGAATCAGACCGAATCTGAATCCAAATCGAATATGGCCCGTTTCTGACACCCCTAATAAAAATATATTTGCACTGTATACAATAGCACACGCCAATGCTACCACTAACAGATTCTCCTAAATATTAACTTCTAATCAAGTGAAGTGATTTTAGTGAAGGCTGTTACTGTAAGCCCCACTCAGGAAGACCATACATGTTAAAATGAGTGGAGGGTGAAGAACTATTCTTGAGCTGAAATTAAAGAACATCTAGGTTAGCAAAAGAATATAAACTTCCGAGAGAAAACTGACTGCTTCAGCATGTTTGTTCACTCAGTTACACAGGCATCCTAACATGCAATGTCTTAAGTTCACATGGACCATGCATCTAACAGATTCTTAAGAGATCTCTTACACAGAGGACACCAGCTATCTGACTTCAGTGCCCTTCCTAGCAACTATAAAATTATATTAATTTCAATAGTAACATATGAAACAAAAATACAATGCAGAAACCCTTAAGTAAATAGATTTCTTGAAAATCTAAATGAGCCTTATTTTTACCAATGTGTATTTTATCATTTTCAATTACTATATTTTATAAAGAATAGATATAGAAACCTCAGGATTACACAGTTAAGCCAATCAATTAAAGGAAATATTTTAAACAATAGAATAATGCATATGCAAGAGGAGTAGACTTAAGGTCATACGTGTACTCTGTTTGAAATTCTCTCTCCTTGAGTGTGAATTAATGCCCTCTATTAGTATTCTGAGCACAGGTTTTGATTTAAAAAAAAAAATCCTTGGATTTCAATATTTTAAGAAGGGTAAATGCTTTTAAGTGCTAGTTGTGGAAATGTTTACGCACCCTACACCATAAACCAAGGCCCTCTATTTTGCAATTCCTCAATAGCAATATTGACCCTCTCTGCTTCAGCATCTTATTTTTTGCATATTTGGAGTTTCAGTCCATTGTTGAAAAAACCTCTGAGATTATTATGGCCCTGGATCAAGCTCCCCTTAGACACCCAGACTGCTGAGCCTGTGAGATTACAAATACAAAATTAGATAAAATATTTTGGCAATGTTCCCTGTTTTGCTTTCCTCATCATTCTGAAACATTTGTCAGAAACTGGGTTAGGGTCATCTCAGGGTCTCTGGGACACCATTCCTTCAAATCAAGCCTCTCTTCCAAATACCAGGTTCTGGCCTGTCTTTTCAAACAGGCATCTGTTTGAGCCTGCCTGATCCTACTTTCAAGATATACCTTCTCTCTCCAAAGGTCTGTACTGTAATTCCTATCTCTTGTGAATCACTCCCCTGAATTCCCATATACTTGAGTGTCTCAATACTGAGAAAGAGGTTTAGGGAATAAAATATTCACAGATACCTATTAAGCCCCAACCTGAACAGGCTTTACCTACCTCAGACATACAGCCTGCCATGCCAATCATCAGACTCATAGAAAAGTAGGGCTGGAAGGGACCTCTGGAGATCTTCTAATCTATCCCCTTGCCTGAGGCAGGATCATTTCTATCCAAACCATCCCAAGAAAATCTTATCTAACCCATTACTAAAACTATACAGGAAACACTGACATACAACCATAAGGCATAACATCCTAACGTGCCACAGGTAAAGCATGGGGACAACAGTGGCCAGTGTCCTGCAGCTGTGAGGGTTGTTAAAATATGCTCGAGAGAAGCAAAGAAGAGGGTCATGCCCCCTGCTACAGAGAAAGACAAAACCCCTACAATCTGTACAAATTATGACTATGGGATAAATTTCCTTCCTGATCCCAAACGTGGTGACTGGTCTGACTCTGAGTGAAGGGACATGACTCTCTAGCCAGGAACCTCCAGGTTTTAATCCCAGCAACAACATTAGCACACCCCAGTCAAAATCCTCAAACTTGGCTGCAGCCAAAGCCTAGTGCTTCTGAGGAAGGCACAAAAAACACCCCAAACTCTGACAAATAGAAACAGGAGGGGAGAAAAATTCCTTCCCAGCATCATGTGGCAACCAGCAAAGCCCAAAAATATGGGAAATACCCATAATATAATATAAGCATAGCTATGTCTAGATAATCCCTGACCAGTGCCAGTCAAACATCTTCTCAAAGACCTCCATTGATGGAAATTCCACAGTTTCCTCAGGCAGTCTAATTCTATTGCCTCACTGTTCTAACAGTGAAGAAGTTTTTCCTGATATCCAATCTAAGCCGATTTTCCTGCAACTTCAAGCCTTTGGCCCATGCCCTGCTCTCTCCAGCAAGACAAGAGGTGTTTTTCTTCTTCTTTATGGCAGCACTTCAAGTATTCCTCCGTATGCTGTCCACCGTAGAAAAGATCATTTTGAGGATCCTCCTGAACGGTCTTCTTCCGCTTGCTGAAGACCTGCTCCCGGAATCTCAGTGTAGGTTTAGGGTATCAAAAGGCACAACGCACATGATCGTCACTGCTTGCCAGCTGCTGGAAAAATGTCAGGAACAATGTAAAGCTTCTTCACATCGTCGTCTTTGATTTCACACAAACCTTTGACTATCAACCGAGAACTGTTGTGAAGGATCTTTCTGAAGTATGGATGCCCTCTAAAATTTGTCACCATTCTTTGTCTGCTCCATAATGGTAAGTGAGTAGTGGTTCTCAATAACAGATCTATTGCAGATCCCTTTGAGATTAAGCAAGGCTGTCATTGCTCCAATACACTTCTCAATATTCCTTACTGCAGTACTACATCTGACCACCAAAAAGCTTCCAGTCAGAGCAGAGCTAAACTACCAAATGGTTGGTAAGCTATGTGATCGCAGCCAACTCCAAGCCAAAACCAAGACACCCCAACCTTAATCATCAAGCTCCAGTATGCTGATGATGCTGTTTGCGTGAGCTCACTTGGAAGCAGACCTTCAGGCAGTCATCAACATCTTTACCAAGGTGTAAAAGAAAATGGGACTGACAACATTTAGAAGACTAAGGTCCTCTATCAACAAGCTCTTAATAATCAGTCTCCAGCTCCAGTAATTTATATTTATCATAAGACTCTGGAGAACGCTGAGTATTTTCTGTGCCTCAGAAGCCATCTCCCGCAGAAGACTGATATTGAAAATGAAATCCAACATCGGCTCGAACATGTAAGTGCAGCCTTCTGACACCTGAGGAAATGGGTGTTTGAAGATCATGACATCTGATCCAAAACCAAGCTCATGGTTTATGAAGTACTTGTGATCCTCACTTTACTATCTGGAGCCAAGATGTGGACAGCGTACAGGAGACATCAAACCACTGGAGAAGTACCATCAACACTGCCTGCGAAAGATCTTTCGAATCCAGTGGGAAGACAGACACAGCAACATTAGTGTCTTCTTGCAAGCAAACAGAATGACCGCAGAGGTGATGATCACCTGACATCAATTTTGCTGGGCTGGCCACGTCATTCAGATGTCCAACTTCAGATTCCCAAAGCAAGTTTTATTCTCCTAGCTCAGTCAAGGCATGCACTGAAGAAGAGAGAAGATAAAGCATTTCAAAGATGTTCTCAAGTCCACCTTGAAAAAGTGCAATGTTGAAATCAACTCGTGGGAGACTATCACCCAGGACTGCCCCAAATGGAAGAAGAGTCCATTCTACAAGGATACTTTGAAACCTTACAACAACAGGAGACAGAAAAGCAGGAGTGGCAGAAACAGCACATTATGGACCAAACCAAGAACTCAGAGAAAACCACCTTGCATGGAAACATGTGCCCAAGGTGCAACAAAATCTGTCAATCCTGGATAGGCCTCATCAGCCATCTTCAGACCCACAGATAAGACAATCATGGAAGACAATAGTCCTCGACTGCGAGGGATTGCCAATGATTTGAAGACTCCTATCACATCCCCTCTTAAGCATCTTTTCCACAAGATGAAAATGCTACTTCCTTCAATGTTTCCTTGTATGGCTTGCCTTCTGAACCCCTTATTATTTTTATCACTCATCTCAGACCGTAACTTTTCCATGTCCATCCTAAAAATGTGGAGGCCAAAACTACACACAGTATTCTAGATGAGGCCTAATCAGTGCTGAGTAAAGAGGTACTATCACCTCCCGTATCTTGTACCTAATGCTTTTATTGATGCAGCTCAAAACCGCATTCACCTTCTGTGTAGCTGCATCACACTTCAGACTTAAATTGTGTGTGATCCACTCAGTGTACAAACAGACATTGTTTTGTTGTGGCATCAGCTGTGCTAGGAACTGTCTTGCTGTAAATCCAGGTACACTGTGTCCACTACATACCTTTCATCCACTCAAGTAGTTATCTTGTTGAAGAAGGAGCTCAAAGTTTGCTGGGTTCCTAGTAAATTCATATATGCTTGGTTCTTAGTAAATTTGTTCTTAGTAAATCCATGCTGGCTGTTTGTGATCATCTTTTCTTCCTCCAGAGGCCTGAAAATGAACTTCCCTTAAGATATACTCCTGTAACTTCCCGAGTATTGAGACTAACTAGTTCATGGTTCCTTTGGTCCTCCTTTTTGCCTTTTTTAAAGAAAGGCACTATGGTGGCCTTTTTCCAGTCCTCTGGTACCTCACCCATCTCCCATGACTTTGTAAACATTATTGCCAAGGGCTAAAAGATCTCCTCTGCCAGTTCCTTCACTACCTTGGGATGGAGTCCATTAGGCCCTGCTGACTTGAACTCATTTGGACCAGTCAAAAGCCCTCTGACCATCTTTTTTGTTCTCTCATCCCTCAGCTTGTCTCCTTCCTTATGCAAATAAAACTTATTAACTGATTGTAGGCTAATATTTTTATGAAGACTGAGGGAAAGTAGCTATTGAGTAACTCTGCCTTCTTTGCATCTTCTAAGAGTTCACTCTGACTATTAAACAGTGGATGCATAGATTCCTTGATCTTTCTTTTCTAGCCAACAAACTAACAGGACATCTTGTTGTCCTTCACTTCTCTCACTAGATGAAGCTAATGTTTTACCTCTGCCTGCTTGATTTTATCCCTGCAAGTGCTTGCTATTTCCTCGTATGCTTCCTTGGTGACCTGCCCCATCTTTCCATTGCCTGTCTGTTTTCCTTTTACATTTGAGGCATCCCAGAAGCTCCTTGTGCAGTCACATCTGTCTCTTGCCATTATTCTTGTGCTTCCATAGTCCCAAAACAGTTTCTTGTTGGACCTCCAATACTATGCCCTTTAGAAGCTTCCAGCCATTCTGGGTGCCTTTATCCTTCAGTCTATCCTCCCATTATTTATAAATAACAATCATAATTGTTGACACTTAATTACCTCACTTTTTTTAAGTCAACATAGTCAGCTAAATGTTCTCAAGAGTGCTCAACCTCCAGCCCACAAGGCTAGTTCCAGCCCACAGAGCTATCATTTGATCTGTGAGGCTCCACACAGGACCAGAAACTTGACACTGTGGGAGCAGTGACACTTAACCCTGCCACTGCTCCCCCCACTGCCAAAAGTCTAAGCTTTGCAGCCAGATAACATGGCCTTATGTCAGGGTAGGGAAAATGGCAAATCCAGACAGCAGCAGGACTCCATTTCTCAGCAGTTCCTGCAGCTGGTTTCCATTGAGATCCCAGCAGCAGCGGTGCCGTGACAATGCGGGGCCAGGGTTTCCATGGAGACCAGCCCTAGCAGCGCTGGCAGGGCATGTGGCTGGGTGGGGAGCTGCTCCTGGGCTGGGGCTGGGATCTTGCAATGGTGACACCATGGTCCAGAGCTGGGGCAAAGCTGTGATCCGCTGCCCACACACCCCGGGCACCCCCTTTTCCCCTCCCAGATCCAGGGTGTGCAGGCAGTGGATGCCGGCTCCGTCCAGGTTCTGGACCACACTGTCACTGCTGCAAGATCCCAGCCCTGGTCCTGGAGCAATTCCCAGCCCAGCCATGTGCCCTGCTAGTGCTGCTGGGGCTGGTCTCCACAGAAACCCTGGCCCTGTGCTGTCACGGCACTGTTGCTACTGGGGTCTCCATGGAAACTGGCCACACAGAAGCAGGCAGGGGCTGCTGGAAATAGAATCCACCGCAGGCCTGATCTGGCTCGCAGGCCAGACTTTGCCCACTTCTGCCCTATGTGCTGGATCCAGCAGGTGCACACGGCTGGGCCGGCAGGCCCAATCCCACATGCATGGAGCTGGGGCAGCAGACCTGACAGAGATCTGGCCCATGAACCAACCCCGTAACACTCATCTAGCCTGCAGCCCAGAAAGGTTGGGCATCATTGTGTTAGTTGATTATTGGATTGCAGTCATCATTAGTCAACCATAAGAGGACAGACTTTAAGAAAAATGAGAAGCCCTTAAATGCAAAGTGGCTTAAAGATGTCAAAAGCCAATAATGCCTACATGAAGAGAATTTTTTTAATGTTTGTTACTTCTGTGCAGTTTTGTATAATTCCATTCAACACCATTTACAAGCACTAAGCCAAACTGGAGTTTTCAAACTAGGTTTAAATACAGCTGTAACGGATTATAACCACATTTTCAGCTCTACAATTATTATGATGCAACACAGGGATTATTATTTATACAATCATCTTGAAACTGCTTTAGTTGACAATGGTTAAAACTGATCTGACTTAAATCCACTGTACATAGATAACATGTCCTACGCCAGCAGAGGTACCCAATGGAAAAAGAAAAAACCACACACACACGATTCTTACTTAGATAGCACCATTGTTACGTATAGCATTTAGTCATCAGATAAGCTCTCCCCTCCAAAGAATAATTTATAGCTGACATAATGCAATTAAGTGCATACAGACTAAACTGCTCTTAATCAATCATTCAGGAACAATATAGCCACTTTGTTTGAAAAAGGATCTTGGGGAGACTCAGTTAAATGGTTCTTAATTTTTTTGATCTTAACTACAACCAATTCTGTAATGAGAAAGCTGAAAAGTGTGAATACTAAACAGGTGCCTCTATAGATACCAGATTCCTCTCTGCCTGACAGGATGGGACAACTTCTTAGTTTGATAATTGATAGAACAATTAATATAGAACAATAACAGCCAGGTTATTGAAAAATCTCTTGCATATGAGAAGACAAAAATATATCTAAATAAATCTGGATGGAAGGATATCAGAAATGGATTCTGAGAAATCCAAATTGGAAACATACTGAAAGGGACAGAGTTTAATCACAATGCAAACAATGGCACACATCTGGGATAAAAAGTTAGGATTTTGGAAAGGGACTGCATCAAAAAATGCTCATTCACTGAAGGCACCAGTGGAAAAAGGACAACATTTTAATTCACCGCACCATAGAATCAGAATCTTTATATTGAACACAAATTTTATTTTGTTCTTATGAAGCAAAAGTAGGAAGTAATTTTGCAGGAAATACCACAATCACAAGGACAAGAGGATGATAGTTATAGCCAATTAAAATGATATACGGGCAATCAATTTATTTTTCTCCAAACTGAAACAGTTTTACTGAGTCAAGATATAGAATTTATTCTATTGAAGTAGAATTGTTACAATATTACAATTAGACTTGCTTTGTCCAAAGATCCAGGTAAGTAAGAACTATACATTCATTTATAACTCTCCTGCTTTCAGTGATCTTTAAAATATGCTAAGAACTGGAACAGTGTGGAAAGCTCCACTAAAGGTACAGTTAGACAAGAGTTTAACTGTTTTTCTCATCTCTTTCCTTATCCTGCTTCTATTGAAATCACGACTTTAACTTTACTGAGTGTTTACAGTCCAAAGATTTATTTCCTGAAATTTCTCTCATTCCTGATTGATGCTTTTACTGAACAATAACACGTTCTGAGTTTTCTGTAGGTTATTACTAATAATGGAAAAACACTGAATCTAACCTCTTGAAATTTAAGGCTTTGTCTGCATTACAACCAATTCACAAATAAGTTAATGAATATGTCTGGCTCTAAACATACTTAAAACACAGCAGCCAATAGTTGCACAACACAGTTGCAGCAGCCAATAGTGCTTCAGTCAAGCCAAGGATCTAGGGTGGCCCACACTTATTTCCTCAGCACACTGTAGAGGCAGTGTTCCCTGACTGTTCATTGGTTTCCTTTCTTTCTAGCTTGAATCTGTGTTATAACATCCTAAAATGCATTACCCAATGAGCTGTCAAGTGGTGTTCCTTGTGCATGTCCTCTGCTGAGGCTTTCTGGATCAAGGAGAAGCATCTTCCAAGAGCAATTCTGTGCCTTTTCATCACTGAAAGTGGCAACTAATTTGAGCCAGCAAGATCAGGGACTTGTTCAGAAGACAATCTCTCTTCTCTATGCAAGATGCATGAGAGTTATCAATCTTTTCCCAGAAGGGGCAGGCAAGACCCTGAACGGGACTAACACTATCAAGACGCCAGGTCTTTAAGGCTAAACACAAGACAATCAGTTTAATGCAGCTCTGGGATATGTCTGGCATTAAAACAAATGAGGCAGTCCTTTACACATTTAAATGGCAATTAACTCATTAGCTGTTATGTGTTAATTCAGATACTTCACAAATACTTAATGTGGGACAGTAGACTTGTGCATCTGTAAGTTTGGGGGTTTGCTGCTAGACACTTCAATCTGAATCAATTTGGTTGTCTATTTTTAGCCTAAGCATGGAATAGTATGCCTTTTCTGTGCTACAAAAGCCTAGAAAGCAAACTCCTCCATCAGTCAAACCCTCCCTCCCCAGTCTAGAGTCATTGAGCCTTTGTGAGATGTCCACATAAGCAGTGGAAAGAGGATTTTGATGCAAGACTGAACAAGAATCTAGTTAGTCTAAAGCTGGTGCATCCAGTATACATCTTGCAGGCCAGAACTGACCTGCAAAGCCTCTCTATCGAGCCTGGCGAGCCACCAGAAGTTAGCAGGCATGGCTTGCCACAGAAGTCAGGGCTCTTTGGCCCTCATGGCCATGGCCATCAGCAGTGAGCTTGGTTCATTGCTACTGCCCCTGTACTATCAGTGCACACCCAGACCCCAGTGCCCTGAATCTCTTGCTATATACCATCTTGGGACACCTTGCCATCCTCAGATCCTTTGCTGCCAACTGCTACCTCTAGAGGGCCTTCCACCACCGCGGTCTCTGGACCCCTCACTGCTGCTGCAGTGGCCACAGCATCTACCACTGTTTCTAGGCTGGATCAGGCCCAAAAGAAGCCACTCAATCCAGACCTGGCTAGGGGCCACAGGAGTGTGGACTAAGGATTCCCTAAGAACACCTCACTTGGCATGGGAAACCAGTTTTTTTCCCCCTAGATTTTCATGCCTATTCTGATCTTAGACTCTCCTCCCACCTCTCCCCTCAGACAGGAACAAGTCAACTGTGTTCTCAAGTCAAGGGAAGGTGCCTTTCTTCGCAGGTAATGCTCAGACCGTTTTTAGACCGCCAAGTCATCATATGGCCTCACCTTCTCAGTGTTCCAAGTTGAACCCGTGTGTAGCTGAGAAATAAATATAGAAGACCTGGTACCTCTTCCAATTTAACATCTACAGTCTAAGTTGAGGAGGTCTATATCAGGGTCACAGGGTTAACTACACTACATGCATATCTACTGTACTAAAAGCAGCATCATGAATTGGCTTCTTCTAACATCCCAACAGATGTGTCACTCCATTCCCCATTTCTACCTCCCTCCTGCAGACAGTTCCCCCAGAGAGTCTCTTCGATCCAGCTACAGTCTGTTTTAGAGAGTTCTTGGACTTTAGTCCTGCTAGTCAAAACCAGTTCGGCAAGCTCAGCAGGAGGTTGAGCCAGACTCCTCAGAGCCAAGGGTTCTTTCATTACTCCATAACAACCCTCAACTATTTGCTGATGGGTGGCATATCTTGAGCTACTCTTCCCTTCCCATAGATTTTTTTTTCTTTTGAGCCATCTATTTAACAAAATATCAACAGCCAGACTACTATTCGATATTAAAAAATGACTAGAAGTAGCTTTACGTCCATCATTGTCCACCAGAAAGGAGTTCATATGGAAGAAGAGTGAGAACACACTTATCCACTGCCCCAGTACACAAAGCCTAGCAACTGTAAGCTGGTGCTACATATAACAATGTAATAATCATCATCAGCCCAAATGTGAGCTCATTAGAGTCTCCTCACAGAAATATAAATTCATTTTGGAGTTTTATTGACATTAATCATCAATTCTAAACAAATCAGCTCCCCCCACTCCAGAGTTGAGGCTTAATCTGGAATAATCACATCTTTTTTTCCTTTAGACTATTTGTACCATTTTAAAGATACCTGAATACTCTGAAAGCAAATACTAGTTTATACCATATAAAAAAATGCTACATTTTAATTAAGATATTTTAAGTGCCTGACATGAGCAGAGGTCATTGTAATAAACTGAGGGAGTTTTTTTGTTTTGTTTTTGGGGGTTTTTTTAATACAGGAGATGTGGCTGACTATCTCAAATGGGTCCATATGTCATCAGGGCTTAGTATGATCAGTTAGGAGGATTTTAGAAAATGTTATTAATTTTTCAAATTAAAAATGTAAACACTTTCACAGATGAATCAGTTACTTGGATCAGATCTGCCAGTCCTCAAAGAAGCCAAGTGACAAATTAAGAGGGCACAAGAAAACTTCTCCCCCTCTTTGGCTCCAAGAATAGATCAGGGAAATAGATTTAAAATGAAATACAAGAGACTGGTATCAAGAAGCTCACTGGCCTCAGTCCCAACTGGCTAAACCTTTATAATGTTACTAAACAAGAGATGAACAGGAAGCTAAAATATTTTTTAAAACGCCATAGCAGCGCACCAAGTGACACATTAGGGAACACTCAGTTTGAAGTAGGTGTTATCAACTTCCCTAAATTAACTTTTAGTAAAATTTCTATGAGGTAGTTTGAAATAGCTGTCAAACATGTCAAGAGGCAAGTAGTTACATTCCTGTTAACCAAATACAGAGATAGCAAAACAAAAATCAGTATACTTACCTGTACTCAAATCACTCTGATCACCATCTGTCCTGCATTCATTCCCTGCCTCACTATTGAGCTCCTCTTTTCGGTTCAACATCTTAGAAAAACCACTTGACAGCGTTGAGAAGATACCACGAATGAAATATCCCTGCTGCTCACAATCAACTGAATGCGCTGGGTGCAGAAATGTTTTTGAACTTCTATTTCTCCAGTGGGGCTCAGGTTCAGATATAGACCTGTTGAATGGAACCCGAAATGGTTTGATTCCTGCTTTGATTGGCTTCCCTGTTGGGTCCTCCTGGAGACCATCAGCACTTGTACTGTCCATCTGCAAGGGATCTTCAATAGGACTTTGCTCATTATTCTCCCATTTAAGATTGTGAGACAGCTCTTTCCTGCTCATCTTCCAATTAAATTTAGGAGGGGTCTGCCACCTGCATGCACCAAGTGGCTTCCTTTGCTCTGAGGCTTCTTGCTCACATGTCCTCTTGGTTTTTATTTGGTGGTACCACTGATAGTCCTTCAAAATAGCCATTGCTTTTGTAGTGTCAGCATCCTGTTCTGACAAGGATCTTCTAAAGGCTGCAGGAGAGGGACTATAGTACTTTTTAAACACACTCATTTTCCAGCCCTCAACTTTCAGTTTTTTTAACTTACACTTCACTGAGCTTTGCCAGTCACACAGCTACAATTCACACTCTTCAAGAGTACTCCAAAGCATTTCAATGCCTGAGCTGCTTTCTTGAGTACTGTGGCAATGAACAGCAGCACATGTTCTTCCTCAAGAGCTGGCATCAGCTGGGAGTCATTTGGATACAAATTTCCACTTAACTGCTTATTATTCCAGATTTCTACATCTTCGTAGATTTGGTAGCATGGCATAGCCCTTACCTGCATCCGACTGTGAGATTTTCTACGATGAATTCAGCTCTGTAAAGTCAGTTGTCGCTTCCTCTGTTGTCACATTTCTGCACCAAGTTTTCAGGAAATGACTAAAAGAAGTCAGTCTCAAAAACCCACAGTGATGTCTTGGACCAATCACACTTCACTTTGCAACAACAACAGTGGGTTAAAAAAAGAATGTGAAAGTACCTTAACTTATCACATCCATGCTTTCACGGAGCAAAGTCTCAGCACAAAAAAAATACAAAAGTAAATCAACAGCCATGTTCTTCTTACTTTCTTGACTTAAGAAGCTGGGTACATCAAATGACAGCTGAAAACAATATTTAATGTAGAAATGCAATCTCTGACTACTAGTTTAAAGTACATCTACCATAGATACCCTCTATCATACTAGTCACCTCAAAACTCTATTACAGAAAGATAAAATCTGATTCATCCAAAACTGAACATTGCAAGCATCAAACAGCAAGGCAGCAGTGATGTATGTGGATGGACTCAAGGAAAGGAAAGAAAGCTGTAATTTAGAGTAGTAATAATGTACGTACACTTAAAGGAAATATGTACGGGGTGAGTGAAAGAGAGAGAGGGAAGGTGGGTGGGATTTAGTCAATCATCGACCAAAGCAAAGACGGGGAAAGTTTTGAGGTGAGATCTTGT
>NW_005842604.1:715210-716938 GCF_000455745.1 Alligator sinensis
TTTTTATAAATCTAATTGGAATAAGAGGGCTGGAAAAAATATTCCTATCTATTTAACCAAGGGGAGAAAAAAATGTTGCCCTCTCTACAGTTTAAACAGCTGACTAATTTAAATTTGCTAAAGAAAATATCTGCTGCTCAACTGTGATCTTGTATGCCAAGTTTTAGACCAAAGCAGGGATTTTTCCTTTTTTTTTTTTTTTTTACAATCTACTCAAACTCCTGAAAATAGGGGGTTTATAATGGAAATGCTGACAGGCCTTTGGCAAATGTTACAACAGCAACAATCAAAATGACTTTCCTGGTTATGTAAAATGATAATCTGGCAAGTCAATAATCCCATCTGTCCCACTACAGAATCTCTTTGAGCTGGACATAGAGCTCTTACATCAGTCAATCTACATCTCTCAAGGTTACAGATGGGAAAAAAAAAAATCACTCTATTCTATACCATTATGAATCAACTATTAAATGGGATACTAAATGTACCCAACCTACCAACACCCACTCTTAAAAAAAAATTAAATTTTGGGCATAGATGCTAGCAGCAGTATCTCTTGATTTCAGAGTGAGAAACCATGGTCTCTATTCTATAGATAAATGATTTAATTTTATTTGGTTGACTGATGAGAAATTCTTCAACAGTAAAGAATGTGGCATTCCAAAGAAGGTATGGTTTAATTAATGACACAGGATGACAGATGTGCATTCTCTTTACAGCAGCCAGGTTTGTGAGCTAAGAGAAAACCGCTTAAGAAATCCTTGGACAGCAATTGGATCAAAAAATTAAGTGTCAAGATCTGTGCTTTGTAAAAAAAATATGTAACTTTCTAGTGGACCCTTCATCATAGCACCTAGGCTAGTGATTCTTTACCAGGGTGCTATAGCATTCTGGGGTGCTGAGAGATCTGTTTAAGGGTGCTGTGCAATATTAGCAGTTAGGCATACAAAGATCTACAATATGATTCACAAGATAAACCCAGAGATCTCCAATAGGAATCCAGTGTCAAAAACATTCTGACCTGAGGCTGTCTTTCCGAATTCTTTGCAACAGAAGAATTGCTCCATTACTTTTCTACAGTGGAAAAACAAGCGAAGGGTAAGAACTAACATTTCCATGGAGTGCTTTGAGTCTAAAAATTTGAGAATCACTATTCTCGGTCGTAACACTGTCTCATACCCCGCCAAACCCTACTATTTTCAGATGATTGTTCAACCAGGAGAGGGTTCGTCAGAAGCAAAAATGAAGTACACCATGAAAGAACAGTGTTGACAGACAACAATTAGAATAAGTTTGTGTCAAGGCTGTTGTTGTTTTTCAACAGTAAAGAAATGCTTCCCCTTACGAGTGGCCAATCTTTCGTTTCTTGATATTTCAGGTACTCAGTATATTCTCAGGTCACTCAATTTGCTATTTTGACCAATTTCTCCTTCTTAGATCACTCCTAAGACAAGGGCCCACTCTAGAGGAGCCCTAGAAAACACAACCTCCCCTCCCCCCATTAATTCTGCTAAAACAGATGCACACATTTTTTAGTCAAAGATACTTGAAAGGCCAGCAGTATGGTACTTGCAAGCAGTGTTTCTCCCTCTTCTGATAGGTGTGCCAGCTTGTTGCAAGTGGAATGGAGGCACATGCCGCCTTCTTCACTGATGTTACGGTTGACTCTATTACCACTGTCCTCGCCCCCTCCCCCCCCCCCCCCCTCTTCTCTTTACTCTTTTTTTT
>NW_005842604.1:716977-729759 GCF_000455745.1 Alligator sinensis
TTTCCCTACTCAGTAGTCAGGAGGCAACTATATGCTGCTCAAAAGGAATCTATCAATATTTCCAAACGTCTAGGTTACTTATTTTCTTGCAAGTAAGATGACTGTCACAGGAGTTCAGAAAAGCTAAGCATAGCTCAGGGGTTGCCTGCCCCTCAAGCCCTGTGAGTATGTGCTGCCCTGGGGCTAACTTCATTAATAACCACTGTGGGAACAGGGGCAGATGGCAGGCTGCTTTCAAGGAGAACCTCTACTTCACTTTTCCTCAAAAGAGCACATCCAGGAAGGAGAAGTAGTGTATTCCACAGCCATACAATTGTTTTCCACTTTTCTGCTGCTCTCCCCTTCTCTCAAGCCCTCCTTACCAATAATGTTAATTCATAACATTTTTGGAGCGCCAACGATTAAATGTTGCATGGGGGAAAGATTTAATTTAAATTAAACAGAACATGAATCCAATGATTTCATTACTAAAATTTCTATGGAAAGTTATGGTATCTTTATTACATCTGAGGAAAAAAATGCATGTACACTTGTCCTACTGCTGGTAAAATAACTCATAACCTCAGAACTAGATAATCAGCAATGACCAGAACTGTAGAAATGATAAAAAGTCAGAACAGGAACAAAAAATTGTCCTGTTTATTCTCAAGTATTAAGCAATGCTAAAAGAGGTTTTTTTGGTCCAATAGTATTAGGAACTTGGAAACAATAAAGAAAACTAAAGTTAATTTAGGGAAGCAAAGAGAACTACAGAGTGAGGGGAAAGAACTAAAATAAGCAAAAGATTAGGAATATAAACAAAGCATTTGAGTGTCTGGGGAAACTTGCTTTGTAGACCTCTGAACTTCTCCATCATTGCTTTTGATGTGGCTGTTTCTTATTATTCAAACAACAAACAATAGCTACAATTGCAAATGGCCAGGTCTAGTTCTACCCTGCTTGACTTGCGTCCTAACAGTTTTTATTACTGCAACTACACACCTTAGTAACAGACAGCAGGTTTTTAAAGTAATCATACAAAGTCATTGTGCAATCATCCTTCTTGCAGAGTTCTAACACGTTACCTGAAAGCTGGTGAATATCTGGTTACAAGGCTGAGTGTGGGTTACAAGGCTGAGTGTGGCTACTAACCATTGGTAAGATGTGAGATTTGAGAACTGCTGAAGATCCTGTCTCTATAACAGGAGCTGTGAATATGACTAGCATGACAAAAGCAGAGGGGAATGACTCACTGACTTAAATAATATGTGGCTAGTTGGGTCAGCACGATTCTAAAGAAGGGATGTAATATGCTACTGGTTTGGACAGAATGAGGCTTCAGGCAGTAGCTGATAGACCGTTCAAGAACAGAGACAATTATCAGTATCACTGTTCCATTCTTCTCCTGTTTGCTACTGCCCTATGAACAGCTTATTGAATGGCAAAATGATTTAATCCACTTTCCAGTGGAAATTCAAAATGTGCATGCATGCACATGTATAAAAAAAGTCAACCAATTCTATTTCATAAATAGTTTCATAGATGTTAGGGGCTGAAAGGGACCTTACAGATCATCAGGTTCAGCCACCCTGCACTTGAGCAGGAAAGACTGCTGCGATCAGATGAACCCAGCGAGATGGGTGTCAAGATGCTTTCTGAAGCTCACCAGGGTGGATGACTCATTCAAATAAAGTATATCAGGAGAGAACCTTTGACAAATGTTTATTTTCCTTCTGTATTTAAAAATGACTATAACAACTTTTGCAGTCATTAAGACCCATATCAATGTGAAGGCCTTCAACCTTCATAGAAAATATTCTACTCTTTATTCTGGCAAACTTTACCCAGCACATACAAAAGGTTTGTCCAAACTACTCACAGGATTGGAGGACAAGGTAATGAAAGTGAGCAAGCCTGCCCTACGTTACTTGCTCCGAAAGATGGAAAAGAAGTTTTCTAGTATAGATAAAGCCAAAGAAGGGGTTTGCCAGCTTATAAATGGAATATAACAGTAAGTAGCAAGGCTGGAGTCTGTCTTTATAAGAAATCTTCCAGTCAAAATGCCATTACGCACAAAATAATAATAATAATAATAATAATACATTTTTAAAATAAAATAATAATTCTTAGGTTTTTCTATATCTCACACTTCCGAAAATACAATGCACTAACATACAAATGCAGAAAGATTATCAGAATGATTAACTGAATGCTATTATGTAGAAGGCGACCACCATGGAAAACAGTATATGGATTAAATAGAATAAATAAAGAAGTAATCCCTAACTTTTATTTTGGTAGAGAGGTTCAGCTAAAATCTGTTACACTGCCAAATACAGACCTATTGCCACAAAGGAAAAGATACATCACAGTAAGCCTCCAACAAACTCAAGAACTTGAAGTCACAGCTCATTTTGTTTAAATGTAAGTAAAGAAAGGCCTTTTACTAAGTGTACTTTAATCAGTAAACTTATGCTGCCTTTGCTTACATGAGCAATGGATTTTAAGTCAAAGGAAAATATCCATCTGTCCTCATTTAGCTGAAGTTGATACACTCTAAACAAGAGAGGCTGGATGCCTTCTGAAAATGAATCTAAAAATTGCAAAGTGGGATTCCATGATTACTGACAGAAAAAAGCATTGACGCAAATCTGCTTACTCTACAAACAAAAAGATGCTTCTTTCAACTGCCAGCTTAGCAAACTCAGCTTCGGCTCATTGTCAAGCTGAGTTCTACTGTCCTTACCCAGTATCACCAGAAATGAAGAGGAAGGCCAAACAGAGCCCTCAGCTGGGATAACCCAGTCCCCTCAGACTGTAAACCTAAACTGGCCTCCAGCATGCATTGCTGTTAGTGATGTACAAAAAGACAGTCAAGTAATGGAGTTCTTCCCCTCACTTTCAATATGTAGTCTAACCTTTCCTGTTCAAGAACTCCATCATTTGAGACCATGACTTGATCAAGGAAAGCACTTACATGATCCATTGTATCCTAACAGATTAATTTGTAATAGTGTAAAACTGGACTTATTAGTTAAGTTTGGTGCCAAATCATAGTCACTTATCCAAACCAATAACATAATTTCAGTGAAAGAAAGAGGGAAGAAAGTTACTGAAAAATTATTCATGAATATTTTCACCTTCAACCTTCCGTTTTTATTACTGAACACATTATTTTAGACTATTTATTCAGTAGGAAAAAAGTCTATTTTTACTAATCCAGTTATTTGATTTTTACATATTTGAATACCTGTAGATGTCATTAGTATCTGAGGCAAAGAAATCTTTCCCCCTCTAGGGTTCCTTCTAAGATGCCCCCTCTATAGAACCCAAGAAGGCACAAAGAACACTCATGCTGATGAAAGAGTCATGAAAAGACTTTTCTTTTCAAAGACAGAGCTTGCTTGGAGAAAAATGGTGTGATATTATGACTTATTTTACTTCCCCTGGTTGCTTCCTCCATCTGGTGATTCCTTCCAGTCTCCTTCCCCAGATGCAGTACCTATGCTCCATGACTCGCCCAGATCCACTGCATAAAAATGTCAGGGGTACTGAGCATTTAGCAATAAGCTTAATCAGTTAAGTGATTAAAAACTTAAGCAGCTGGGAGAACTCCAGTCCTCAATAAGACTTATTTAATACCTTGTCTGCAAAAGTGGTTGAGTGTGCAAAGGCGCGCACACACGCGCGCGCGCACACACACACACACACACACACACACACACACACACACACAGAGTGTGGCAGAAACCACCCCAATCCCCACCGTTCTGGTTCATCAAAATAGATCAGCTGAATTTAGAGCCAGTGGAAGCTCAATTTTCTTATAAAGCTTCCAGGTTCTCAGGTATAATTCAAGCTTATTTTAAGCACATATCAAATAAAATCACTTTCTCTAATCATAAGCAGACTAGGTAGGAAAACAGGAAGTAACAGAAAGACAATTAAATACAACCTTGACTACAAATTCACTACTGTGCCTTACAGTGTGTTGTATAGACAATATGCTGACAGACAGAGAGGGAGGTTAAAAAGAAACGGGGGGCGGGAAAAAAGATTCAGTGAGCCAAGGGAAAAAAGCTTAGCGCCTACTGTATCTCCTTTTAAGACAGAGCTTGCTTGGAGAAAAATGGTGTGATATTATGACTTATTTTACTTCCCCTGGTTGCTTCCTCCATCTGGTGATTCCTTCCAGTCTCCTTCCCCAGATGCAGTACCTATGCTCCATGACTCGCCCAGATCCACTGCATAAAAATGTCAGGGGTACTGAGCATTTAGCAATAAGCTTAATCAGTTAAGTGATTAAAAACTTAAGCAGCTGGGAGAACTCCAGTCCTCAATAAGACTTATTTAATACCTTGTCTGCAAAAGTGGTTGAGTGTGCAAAGGCGCGCACACACGCGCGCGCGCACACACACACACACACACACACACACACACACACACACACACAGAGTGTGGCAGAAACCACCCCAATCCCCACCGTTCTGGTTCATCAAAATAGATCAGCTGAATTTAGAGCCAGTGGAAGCTCAATTTTCTTATAAAGCTTCCAGGTTCTCAGGTATAATTCAAGCTTATTTTAAGCACATATCAAATAAAATCACTTTCTCTAATCATAAGCAGACTAGGTAGGAAAACAGGAAGTAACAGAAAGACAATTAAATACAACCTTGACTACAAATTCACTACTGTGCCTTACAGTGTGTTGTATAGACAATATGCTGACAGACAGAGAGGGAGGTTAAAAAGAAACGGGGGGCGGGAAAAAAGATTCAGTGAGCCAAGGGAAAAAAGCTTAGCGCCTACTGTATCTCCTTTTACCTTCAAAAAAAAGTCAGAACTGCATACAAAGGGTCTGAATGAAAAAGCAACTGATAAAATTAGCAAGAGTCCATCCATATCAATTGACCAAAGAGGATCACTACATATAGCTAAAAAAAATCTCAAAAAGGTAAATGATTTTCCTTCTATTTATTAGGAAGACTCTTTCAAAATATAAACTTTTGTTTATGACCTAACACAAAAAATCACTAGGATCCATCTGCTTGCCCACTATAACACTTTCTGCAGATGGACTACTTCTTGCAGTATACACCAAAAATGGTACACCTGACAAATGTGTGTTTATTACATCAAATTAAAAAATGAAGCCAGTCAGTGGAAAAGCTGAGCAGTACATTAAAAATAGCTGTATTTGGGATTAATGTTAAAAAGCTGTCAGGGCAAAAACAGGCAAAGTTAGGTTCTGACATAAGTGGAAGTCTTTGATAAAAATGTATTGAACCCCAAATTAGCATTCTCCTGAAAGCAACAGTGCAAAGAGTACACTTGGCAACTCTTAGCTAGAAACACATGCCAGATGCTGCATCAATTTGTTAGTGCTTGCGGAGAAAGCTCAGCAATTCTGAAGAAAATCAGAAACTTGATCTGGCTTCCAGCTTCACAACTTTTGGATTCTAAATGGGTGCACGAAGATGATAAATAATAAGATCATTCTAATTCTTTCTTCGATTATCAAACAATTATTTCATCGTCTCTTTCTCCCCTCATCCCTAGCCTCAAGGCTGATCCATGTTGTGGTTATAAACTTTACTGCTAGATGCAAACGTAACAACCTGCAACACATGCTGGGTTGCGTACTGCAGGGTTTTTTGTGTGTGTATGTTTTATACATTGGCAACACGTGGGGGGTGCATGGCGGTGCACCCCCTGCGAAAAGCACCGTTGATGCTGCCGTAGGTGACTACAGGCAGTCGCTGCTCGCCACCGCCTCTTGCTGCCAACAGCATCTGAGGGCAGTTCTCGATCGCTCCTGCCAGTGGCATCTGTAGGTGGTCGCTGACGGCTGGTCAGTGCTTGCCACCTAACCCCCAGCTGCTGTGGCTGCCTGCGGGAGCTTCCCGTTCAGCCCAGCCCTGCCACTGACACCACCGTGACTGCCTGCAGGCAGTCACTGTACCCTCCCAGCCTCTGGGGGCACCTGTCGTTCATGTGTTTTTATATAGGTAATATAGCCCCTGATGTTCTGGCCATGTGCTCAACACACGACAAGCTGGGGTCTATATATGGTGAAAATATGTAAAAATCCTCTGGTCTCACTGGCCAGAGGAAATACGATTCTTCAGGCAGATTGGTTGGGAGAAAGACTGAAATGTGGCCCTCTGACTGGACAAGGCTTGGGTGATGTCACACCAGGTATATAAGAACCACTCACCAAGATTCTCTCTCTCTTTTCTCCTGGGGCTTTTACTCATCTGCCTGCAAAAAACTGCACAGTAGGCCTGCGTGAACAGGGAAGTATTCAATTTGGATTCGGATTCAGCTGATTCGGAGATTTGGATCATTGTCCTGAATCAATTTGGCTGAATCGGCTTCAGAAGATTTGGCGTTGATACGGAGAGATTTGGATCAGCTGGGGAGAGGCAGGCATAGCCAGGCAGGTGCAGTGCAGCTCGGCAGGTTACCTCATGCTGCCTGGGAGCTGGGGTGGCTGAGTGCTGCTGGTCTCCAGCTGACTGTTGGAGGTACCCCAGCTCCTAGACAGCATGTGGCACCATGTGACAGCTGCTGTGCGGGTGCCAGGTGAGGGGGTGGGGGGAAGGGAGGCGATGGGGGGCAATCCCTGCTGTCCCATGCCCCAATAACTGCTCCTGCATCTGATGAGTGTGGGGCTTGCCTTTTTTTCTTTTTTTTTTTTTTTTTTTTTTTTTTTAAGTACCAGGAGGCTGGGCCAGGCAGGGGGTGGGGCCGGGCAGGACAGCCATGGGAGCTTCTCCCATGGCTCCCCTGGCTGTGCCTGCCTCTGCCCTGGCAGGAGGAGCTGTGGGGACTATGCCCTGCTGCCACTTCCCCAGCTGGCATGGGGGGGTGGGTCATGATGCAGGCTTGCTCTGGGCGGCAGCAGGCAGGGTATAGCCCCCAGTCCCAGTGCTGCTGCACCTGCATCAGTGCTGGGAGCAGGGGCTCTGCCCTGTTGCCCCCTGCCGGATGGCATGGGATGCAGGCGCAACAGTGCTGGGAGCGGGGCCTATGCCCTGCTACCACCTGAAGCGAGCCATGCCCACATCCCACCCCTGCCTCACTGGGCAAGTGGCAGCAAGGAAGAGCCCCCACTCACGTGCCTGCATCCTGTGAACCCCCCCGCCCCCTTCCCTGAGTAATGTGCCCCCTGCCCCAGTTGGGCAGCTTGTCCCAACCCCAGCCCCAATCCCTCCCTCCTCCATGCCCCTTCCCTCCCCCAACCCCAACAGACTTACCAGCTGGAGGCAGCTGTCAGCTGCCTGTTTAGTCTATGGCCGAATCTCTGAATTGGCTGGATCGATTCAGAGCTTTTACTTGGTCTCCTGATTCAATTTCAAGATTCAGTCCCTGAATCGGGCCAGATCTCCTCCAAATTGAATCAGCTACCAAAGCTTCACACAGCCTTCTGCACAGCTACACTGGGAGCCAAAATACCTGCTCCCCATGGGGGTTGGGGGGTCTCTTCCCCTCTTTGCTGGAAAGGCAAGCAAACACTAAGACTAGGGACACACATTACACACAAATCAGCTTAAGTGATCAGAAACTGGTTTAAACCTGTAACAGAACAAATGTTCAGTGCACATAAACCAGTTTGAAAATGGCTGACACTGGTTTGAGATAAACCTGGTTGAATGTAGTATCAGACTTAAGGGGTTTAGGTTGTAGCCATGTTGGTCTAAGGACATAGGCAGACTGCCTGGCAACTGACTCCCCAGCCCAGCCCCTGGCTTGTTTACTTTACATTCCATCCAGGAAGAGCACACACCAACTGCTGAAACTTCCTTAGCCTGACGAAGGGTTTTTGAACCCGAAAGCTTGCTTAATAACTATTCTCCAACTATTTGGGTTGGTCTAACAAAAGATATCAAATTCACCCAAGGTATCAGACTTAACTGATTTGGGTCAAACCAGTTTATGCAATGTCTGACCCAGATCTGTTGCTGGTTTAAGATAAACCAGACACCCCCAGCATCCCAGCATGCTCTTTGAGCTGAGCAGGGCTCTCTGCTCCACAGCAGGGCTGGTCCCTCCCCTCTGCTCCCTGACTGGAGCTCAGCAGAGACTGCAGGAGTCTGCCTGGCTTCGCTCTGCTCTCTCCTTCCCCTCCCCACTCCCTGCTAAGCAGGGATTGCCCTGTCCCCTCTGCCTTACACAGACACCTCAGCATTAGCTAGCAGACAACATGCTGACTATGGTTGTGCTGTGGCAGATGGGACAAGGCAGAATCAACAGGTAGCTGATAATGTCCCTTTGTTGTTTTCTTAATGAGCTGATAAATACTGTGTTATCAATTCCCTGCTGGGCTGGTCAGAAGGTGGGGGGACCCCTCCCTAATCAGAGCATCTTGCTGGGACCTGGCCACAGCCCCCCTCAGCTCAGCACTGCGGAAGGGAAGGAAAGGCTGCTCTAGTGGCTCCCGCCTTCTAGCCTGAGCCACTGAAGGCATGTGCCGGCATTTCTGGGAGATCTGTGCAGTTACAAACTGATTCAACCTAGCCAGGTTAGACCAACCTGCAAAGACTGAATCAAGGCTCAGGCTTTTTGAATGTCTGTCCCCTAGCCTATTTAAAGGAAAAGCCTCAGATAGAGGGAGAGAAAATCTGTTTTGGAGTTTGAGACTCCTATTTCCTCCCCCTTTCTTTTCTTTTTTTCTTACATGGGATTAACACCATGGGGGTGTTAATCACTGGAACAAACTGCCCAGAAATGGGTCCTGGCAGTTACTGGCCACAAGGGCCTGGCCCTCTCTGTTTTGCAATTGTATCATCTGAGCATGGGGTATAGCCAAGACCAGATATCCAAGCCACAGCCAGAGACCTGGGCCTTTTTTTCTGCTGTTCCCACAGCTATGATGTTTCAGTCTAGCTGCATGGCTGAACCCCAGCTATATCTTCAGGCCTGAGTGCAGTATAGGCCTGGCTGGCTTTTGCTGCCCAGTTTAGGCCCAGTGAGATAGGCCTGACTTCTCCTTCAAAGTTTTTTTTTTTTTTTGCAGTTTCTGCCCAACAGAGCTGGGATTGGGACTACAAATTTAAGGGTGCTGCATGCTGTCTGGAGCCACAGTTAACCCCTCAAGCCCACCACATGGAAGTGGGAATCGCCCTCCAGTGTCACAGGGAATAACAAGGTGCCCCTTACAATGCAGAAGGACCCACACTCTCTAGCAGCTTCCCACAGCCTAGCAAGCCCAAGGAGCAGCTCAAAGAACTCTCCAGTGAAGCCCCCCTTCTCCAGTCCCTGGAACTGCCTTTTGAGTGAGTCCCAAGTCCCAGACTGCCTGGGCATGGATGAAACCTCCCCAAGAGGGTGCAATCTATGAATTATGCCTTGTAGTTGGTAGCATTTTAAATTGTATTTAGTGCTTTTCTTTGTTTTCTTTGTCTTTCTTTTCTGTAATAAATTTATCATCTGTATTTACACTGCTTGGAAGGAGGGGTTTTGTTTAATTAGGACACCCTAGTAATTTATTCAGTGTTTCCCAGGAGGTCTGGGCTGGGGCTTGAGCCAAAGTGAAGTATATTTAGATCCCCAAAAAGTGAGCCCAACCCTTGTTGTTGCCAACCAGTGCCCAGCAGAAGGATTACACAAAAAAATTTACAGAACCCCCAAACCCAAGTCTGAAATACTTCCTTGCTTTTCAAGATCTGTCCCCTCCAATTTCAAAGAATAATAGAAAAGGAGAAGTAGAAGAGACCTCAGAAGGTCATACAGTCCAACCCCTGCTCAAGGCATGATCATTGCTGATTAAACCATCCCAGGTTTAGCGTCTACTTAACCAGCTCTTAAAATTTCCAAGGATGGAGATTCCATAACCTCCCTGAGTAGCCAGTTCTGTTGTTTAACCACCCTGATAGTAAGAAGGTTATTACTAATACCCAACCAAAATCTCCTTTGCTGCAATTTGAGATAATTGCTCCTAGTGCTTTCTCCTGAGGCTAAAGACAACAGATTATCTCCATCCTCTTTATAACCACCCTTTAGATATCTGAAGACTGATAATAAAGTCCCCCTCCTCTTTTCCAGGTGAAAAATTTGGAGATACTTAGTGGCAAGGCATCATACAAAGGAGATTATAGTGGCAAGGCAGAGCCTTTACTGAAGTGAGTGAGTGTTTGAAGTGTCTCCTGGCATGGATTTTCCATGCTGTTCCCATGAATCCTGTCTATAGCTTGTTTGGTAACACAATTATAATGCTGTCAAGTGACAGTCATGTGATGCAGAAGTGCAAACAATTCCTGGTTCTCTGGATTTAAGCTCAAAGAAAACAAATGCCTACTTTAAGTGGCTCGATAATACATTTATCAAATGATATAAATTAATTATTAAATTTTAAAATTCACTATTTTATTGGTTAGATTCTTTTTTTAAGAACAAGGAACACTTCATAGGAAGATTCAGTGCCCACAAAAATGAGCTTAGAATCTAACTAAGTAAGTATAGGGGCTGGGCAAACAACACATTCATAAACTAATACAGGGGTTGTCAACCAGTGTACATGTACCCCTGGGGTACTTGAGAAGGCCTCGGGGGTACATGCAGGCAAGTGGGGATGGAGCGCTGCCACGTACCATCCCACACAGGCACCACCCACCTGGCCGGACGTGGGGGGAGGGAGGGGGAAACCTCACATGCAGTGGCTGCTGCCGCTCCGCATCTGGCTACATGCCTCCCCCACCCCCTTGGCGGCCGGGGGTACACTGCTCCATGTTTGGCTGCCTGGGGGTACCATGATCAAAAAAAGTTGAAAAGCCCTGAGCTAATCTATCAGTTTAACTCAAGGCCCAACAGTATTTGGGAAATATACATTTGTGGATATAAACCAATGCGAAGGCCTAACACAGAAGCAACTCACTGATATAAAACAGTTACCAGGGTAAGTCACGACAGTGAAAGCCATTTTATATTAGTGTTGTGTACCTGAATAAGAGGCCATGCTGGAGTAACTATACCAATATAAATTTCTCTAACATAGGCAGACCTTCAGTCCCGATTAGCAACACAAGTTACCACTGCAGCACTGACCTCCTCAATACAGAGAATGACATTTGTGCTAAGCTGTGATGTGACTGAAAAATATTCGGGGGATTTAAACTGAAACCAGTCACTCACAGCCTAAATTGAACTACGAAGCCTCTAGAACAGGGGTCAGCAACCCCCGGCACATGTGCCAAGCACAGCATGCAAGGCCATTTTGCTTGTCACACCACTGGCCTGGGCTCTAGGTAGGTGCTGCCAGCCACGAAGCCCGGGCTGCTCCCAACAGGCAGCTGGGCAGCTGCAAGCCCTGCCGCGGTTGGTAGCAGCTACCCAGAGCCTGCGCTGGCTGCAGCAGAGAGGATGCAAACATCTGCTCTGGGCTCCGGCATTAGCTCCATACCGGCGGGTGCACGCGTGCCTTGGAGCAGACTTTGTCCAGTACACCCCCTCACCCTCATTTTGTTTTTCTGGCATGCCAGCACTCTGGGACCTTCCAAGGTAGACACTGTGGGTTTTTTTGGCACTCCAGCCAAAAAACGTTGCCTACCCCTACTCTAGAATAAAAAGACCAGAATTAAGCTACATTGTCTCTTTCACTGGCAATCTTTGCAAGATTTCTTTCAACTACAGAAAAAAAAAAGATCTGAAACTAAACTATTCCTATCCCCACTCTGATATCCATTTCTTTATGATTACAGGTTGGGTTGAGTACCATGACAAATATTTTCACCAACCTGCTGATTTAGCCTTTTACTAAAATTGTTTTTCAGTAAGCAAGATTACCTTTTCATCTGTCCAATCCCTTTTTTTGCATGAACAGGGGGAGGGGGGGGAAGGGGAGGAGTATTATATTACACTTGGAATCTTTAAACCAACATTTTGTCAGCACTATACAATATTGCTAAATTTGATCATAGCATGGAGCCGACTAACTGCACCGTTAGCATTACCAACAAAGGAAAAGGATTTGTAGCATATAGATGTGTTAATGGATAAATATCACACCAGTGGTCCTGCTGACTGTGTTCAAAACAACACACACAGGAACATTTTTTCTCCTCTACCCCCTTCCCCCTTCACATAACAGTAATAAATGATGACATTCTCTACACCCAAGCTGACAAAAATAATGAGTCCTGATAATTCTAGCGTCCATTTCATGCATATATGGGGGAAAGAAAGAGACACAGCAGGCTAATGAGGACATCATTCATCTGACATCAAAAACATGGCTCACTGCAAGTAGGAAAACGAAGGCTTAATTTCCTGGCCAAGAAACAGCATCTATAGAATATTCTTCAGCTATATATGGATAGGGGAGAGAAAAATAAAAAGGGCGTGTATCTGGTATTGTTTACTGAGAATTAGTGCAGTTATCTAATTTAGTCTTTTTAAGAATTCAAGGTATAATGCCTACTTAATCTGTATGTACATCTACAAACAGATAGCTAGAGACCTACTGAGACCTCACATTTTGTGGAAACTACAAATTCCAGGATTGTCCATGAAATCAAGAGCAACAAAAAAAAACTTAATAAAAATAAAATGCTGGCTCCCCAGTGGAAGCCAGGAGGGAAGACACTGACTGGCAGAGTGGCACAAAGGGCAATAGACAAGATGGTAGCTACCCCTTCAACCCTCCTTCCTCCACCAGGCCTCTCTGCCAATCAGCACCAAGGAGTGGGGCTCCAAGAAGGGCAGCCAGCAACCAAGATGGCGGCTGCCTCCTCATCCCTCCTATCCTCACACTCCGCCCCCCCCCCCCCCCGGCGCCCCTCCCCCACCCCGAGCGCGGGGGGGGG
>NW_005842604.1:729790-731788 GCF_000455745.1 Alligator sinensis
CCCCCCCCCGGGTCCTCTCTGCCAATCAGGGCTGAGGGGAAGGGCTACTGTGAAATGACCACAGAATTAGAACTTTATGCCATGATCAACCTGTGAAAACGGATAAGTCCCGCCGTGATTTAGGTAGACCCCTATACATAAGCACTTCCCCAGTTCTAGTTTGAAGAAATGAAAACTCATTCAGAATTATATAATCACAGCTTGAAAAAAATCTCATTCAATGATCCATTTAATTATAATAGGAGCTTATTCAATTTAACTTCAGCACGCAATTCTTACACAATGCAAGAAAGCAGAAAACCAAATATGACAACTATTCCCAATTCTTATCTTTGCCATCAATGCCTCTGGGCAAGGTTACTATATATTGGTGCCATGCAAGGAACTATCCATAGCAAAATAAAGCACAGAAGACAGGGGTGATACCTCTAAAGTTCATTTTACCATCCAACAATGAACTTTTAATGGGGGGGATCAACAGAGAGAGAATGATAACCAAAAAAGAGGAAGGTGGTGGTGATAGTACCCTTGAACTCAGCCTCAAAAGGACTACCAACTACTACATATACATTTTATGAATATAAAAAGGATAGTGTTATACACAATTAAAATATTAACTAAAATTTTGACAGCAAAATGCATTTTAAGCTATGATCTGTAAGAAGATACCCCATTACTTCAGTTAATGAGAACTCTAGTTGCATCTCTACTTCAACAGGTGGAAACATACTCCTGTAACATGTTCAGTAGTGATATAAACCCAAGGAAAAGAAAGAAGGAAGGTCTATTAATTATTTAGACTGTACACTCTTCAGAGAGGAAGCTACCTTTTTCTAGTGTTAGGAATGTTTTGTACGACTAATACAACTCTCATTCATCATAACCGAACAATTCTAAATATAGCTACCTCTTCCAAGATGCTTTCTGGATTCTAAATATTTTCTTAAAACATTTAAAAAACAACATGAAAAAAATATTAGTTTCCTTTATAATTTTACACATGAATTGGTTATGTGAGACCTAACCAAAACCAATACTGAGTATGTTCACTTTGTCTACTGCCTGTGTCCTCAGTAAGAGTAACAGGAAAACTTACAGAAACACTCAAGGCTAAGGCTATCTAAACAAATTGTCCTATTTCAGCTGCTACTTTAGAGACACTTTTCAAATAAAAGGGGAGAAATTTTATAAGGAATAAAAAGTAACAAAGATTTTACAGTCACTGAGAAGTGACTGTAAAAAGAGCAGATTCTTATTCAAAAGATATTTTCGTATCCTGACTCTACTGACTAAAGTTTTAGTGTGTTATACAGTACTGACCAGACTTTTTATGTGTACATCATGATCCAGAGGATTAATGGCTACCTCCCTACAGTCAAAAAAGTTAAAAGGAAAAGGAAATTAGGTAAAATGGGCATACCTTCCTCTGAAGTATATTTTGCTCTTTGGGAGAAGGGGCGATATACCATATTTGAAGGATTACTGTCATGATCCAACACGCATTGCCTGTTCTCTTATATCTATGGCTTGCAGAATTTAGTAATACCAAATCTACTAGAAAACCCTCTCAGAAAACATATTTGCATTCATTGCTCTAATTTCACAGAAGGCAGGGTAGTGTCGCACCTTGTAGACTAAATCAGAGATGTTTGAGCTTTCATAAATAACAGCTTGATTCATCTGATGCTATGAAGGGATTGCATGGAGCAGAGCTTCAAAATAAAAAACAGCAATTTGAATACAAAGGATATCAAAGGGGAACTCTTAATTTCAAAAACATTATTTTGGACCGTTAGATTTCATAGACATTTGGGCTGGAAGGGACCTCAGAAGATCATCGAGTCCAGCCCCCTGCCCGAAGGGAAGGAAGTCAGCTGGGGTCATAGGATCCCAGCAAGATAAGCATCCAATTTACTCTTGAGGGTGTTCAATGTAGGTGCTTGAACCACATCCGATGGCAGGTGTGGCAGCAAGGCACCACCACAGGCTCTCGAGCGG
>NW_005842604.1:731819-749284 GCF_000455745.1 Alligator sinensis
TAAACCCCATGGGCCCCATACCCCAAAAGCAGGCCCCCAGCAGGGCTTGCTTGCCTCCCACAGGGCAGCTGGAGAAGGAGCCACACCCGCAGCCGCGCAAACCGGCATTACGCCATCTGTTTAATCAGCTGTTTCTGGCACAGGAAACAGCTGAGCCAATCCCAGCGGCTCTACTGGCCGCTGCGGGAAAGTTTAAAAGCCCCGCCGGATCTGGGGCGGGGGGAGAGCCGGAAAGAGAGAGAGAGCGAGCGGGCTGGCCGCTTGTGAGGCAGGCTCCGGCGTGGGGAGGAGGCAACCCAGCCTGCGTGGCTCACACAGCCAGCACCGGGGAAAGCCTTAAGCCTCCTGCAGGAGGCAAAGCAGGGGCACCCACACAGCCCTCGGGAGAAGCTAAGACCGAGGAGGCAGGGGAGCTCCCTGCTTATGGTAGGAGAGAGGAGGCATCCGAGATCCCTAGAGGGGGCTGGGATAAGGGAGACAGCTCTGCAGCCCCCTCCTACTCAGAGGAATATTTTATTTGAAGTAAAACAACCCCAAGAGGGGAGAAAGAGTGATTGGCACCCGATAAACAGGCCCTCAGCCACCCTACAGGGCCAGAGAACATCATTAACACATCACCAACTGGTTGGCAAGTGGACGGGGTGTAGGGGAGGCGGAGCCCTGTGGAACATTGCGTCCGACAATCGTAAGTACTGCTATTCTTCGGGAAGGCCCACCTGGGAAAGATCTCCACTGAAGACCCCTCTTATAGTAAGTTTAAAATGAAAGTCGTGGCAGGAGAGTTGAGGGGAGGGACCACACCCTGACAGGCCGGGCGGCCAGAAGGCTGCAAGATGCCACAGCAGGCTATTCCAGACCTTGGGGACTCAGACAGTAAAGAAATTCTTCCTTATGTCCAGCCTGAAGTGGTCTTGCAGTAGTTTATAACCGTTCGACCTTGTCATCCCTTGGGGCGCTCTGGTGAACAATTATTCCCCCAGATACTGATGGTCACCCCTGATAAACTTATAGGTGGCCATCAGATCACCCCTCAGCCTGCGCTTTTCCAGGCTAAAGAGCCTCATAGCTCTCAGCCCGTCGTCGTAAGGTCTCTTTTCCTGACCTCTGTTCATGCGCGTGGCTCTTCTCTGGACTCTCTCAAGCTTCTCCACATCCTTTTTGAATTGTGGGGTCCAAAACTGGACACAGTACTCCAGCTGCAGCCTCACCAAGGCCGAGTATAAGTGGGGAATGACATCCCCGGATTTGCTTGAGAAGCATCTATGGATGCAAGCCAGCGTTTTGGTCGCTTTACTAGCCGCAGCATCGCATTGCCGGGTCATACCCCCAAGTCTCTTTCTTCCATAGTACTAGCCAGCGTAGCACTGCTAAGCCTATAAGGATGCTGCACGTTTTTCCTCCCAAGGTGGAGAACCTTGCATTTTTCAGTGTTAAACACCATCAGGTTCTCATCCGCCCATTTGCTGAGTCTGTCCAGGTCAGCCTGGATCACTCTCCTGTTTTCAGGTGTGAATGCTTTGCCCCAAAGTTCGGTGTCATCGGCGAACTTGGCCAATCCACTTCTGACTCCAATGTCCACATCATTAATGAAGATGTTGAACAATATGGGTCCAAGGACAGAGCCTTGAGGGACCGCACTGGTCACAGGGCACCATGACGATTGACTTGTGTCAACCACCACCCTCTGGGTCCGACCACGGAGCCAATTCCCCAGCCAGTGGATCATGGTGGACCCAAGGCCACAATTGGCCAGTTTCGCCAAGGGGTGATCATGGGATACCAGATCGAAGGCTTTTTTGAATTTAAGATACATGACATCAATCTCTTCTCCCTTGTCCAGGTGATAGGTCACCTGGTCATAAAAGGAAATGAGATTGGTCAAGCAACACCTACCCCCTACAAACCCATGCTGGCTATCTCTCATGTTGGCATCAGCCAGTCCATTAAGGATGGCCTCAATAAACTTTTCTAAGATCTTCCCCGGGATAGAAGTCAGGCTGATGGGCCTATAGTTTGCTGGATCCACTTTCTTCCCTTTCTTGAAGATAGCCACCACATAATGGGCCTTCTTCCAGTCTTTGGGCACTACACCAGAGCGCCAGGAGTTCTCAAAGATCTGTGCTAGAGGCTGGGCTATGATGCTTGCCAGCTCCTTGAGTACCCTGGGGTCTAGATTGTCAGGGCCAGCTGACTTGAAGGTATCCAGCCTCTCAAGGTGTTTCTTTACGAGGTCCGCATTGATGGAGTGCAAGGGATCTCCCTCTCCTGGACATCCCTGTCCTGTAGCAGGCATGGGCGTCCCATGGAACTGATGAAAGACAGACACAAACTACCCATTTAATAGGTTGGCTTTTTCCTGAGCATCAGTTGTCAGTTGTCCAATCTGATTCAGCAGGGACCCAATGTTGCCCTTGCTTTTCCTCCTGCTCCCCACATATCAGAAAAGGAACGAGACCAGAATCTTTTTGCCTTCCTAAACTGGCTCTATTTCAGTAAGCCCATTACAGTGATATCCCATGCCATGAACACATCAAGTTGCAGCTTCCCACCCACTAGAAAACCCGCAAAGAAGCCAACATTCCAAACTAAGAAGTATATTAAAAAAATAACCACTGCAGAATTGACACTATACTCCAATATCATTATAAGCCAATATATTATTATGGTATATATAAGGAACAAACTTCAGCAATATCCATAATTACAGTGATTATGTTCTGCTGCATAAATACCACAAATCTTTAAGAGAAAAATCCTGTCATGCTTCCTTTTCTGCATTAGTGTTAGCCAGTGAATGCTTGAAAGAAATTGTGGTAGACTGGGTGGAAATATGGACACTGATAGCATAGTCATTCATTTGCAGAACTAATTTTTGCCCCAAATTCTACCCCTATGAAACATGAAGAGCAAATTAGGCAAGTTGCTGCAGTTTTTGTCTCATCCAAAGCTTTATGAAGACTTCTCAACTGATTTTTCTCCTCCCTCCCCCCAATATCAGATGTTTATGCCTTCTGGAATCCAGTGTAGTGGAATTTAGCAAACCTTAATGAAGAGACTCAATGACTGTGTTATACAGAAACAATAGGATGGCAGTGGGATCTACTATTCAGTGTGAAGAGTAAACAGATGGTAGTATTCACAAGCCCAGGACTCCTCATTTTTTCTAAATTTGAGGAAGGTGCCTTTGTAAAATGGGATGATACCTACCTCCAGGACATTAGTCAGTGGCACTATATCATCGTATCTTTTTAAATTGGTATCTATTATTTTGCCACACTTGAACGTTATTAAGTAGAAATGGATCAAATCTGCATTCTCAAGATACTGAAGCTCTGAATAAAAAGCCTTTATTCTAAAACTCAACATCATGTTTTGGAAAATTTGTCTCTATTCAGCGTATGAATTCTGGTTTATTTTATAAAAGTGCTGCATCGTTGAATATACCTCAGTGTATTCTCACTGAGCCATTTGCAAATGGAATTTGTAGACTAGGACCAGGACGGTTGTGTACTTTCTAAAGTAGACCCAGGAAGGTGTGATGGAAACAATTATGAGTCATTGACCTGAACTGTATCCCTTTCAAATCTGGAAACACCCAAGAAGATAATCAATTCCCTTATATTGTCTGAAGGGCAGAGGCTTAAAGCAATGGAAAGAACTAGCAGAAAGCAAGCAATAAGAACAAAACATTTTAAGAAGCTATTGTCTGAAGTAAGACTGCTTGCTGAGGAGGAGGAACTGCTAGAAGAATCAAATGAACACAAGAAAGTTTGGTGTAGTGAGAAAGAAACTCCAATACTGGGAAAAGCAAACTGGGCTAAGGGGAGCAGTAACACGGTAGAAGGAAAGAGACACCCATAAAGGCACTGACCAAAAGTCAGAATATACCTTGAGAGCAGCAAGGGCTCTGGGACCAACCTATATGTGTTCCTTTTGCTTATAATGTGTGCATAGCTTGCCGTTTGCTTATGATGAATAAGGTGAGATTAGTTTACAATCTGAGCCTTCAGGGACACATGGTAGTTGAAGCAAATAATGCAGACAGTCTTGGGAGTCAGGGAATGTCTAAGGCAGAGTACCCACAAGGATACCCACAAGGGTTCCCAATGCAGTCAGGGAATTTCTAAGGCAGATTACCCACAAGGATGGAGCTCTGGAGAGGTTGCGCTTAAACATTCTGGGGAGACAACACGGAAGCTCTTCTAGTCTTGGGACCAAAAACAGATGGACCGTGGAGTCCAGCTTCTCAGTAGTAGTACCAGACTGGATCCATGCCTGGAAAGGGTGCCTAAGAGAACTGAGCCAAATATTGTTGCTAGAGCCTGCCTCAAATTCAAGGGAGCAAAGCAGGCCATAAATCCAACTTCCTAAGGAACATCTAAGATGGGAAGCTCAGCCAGAAATGTGAAGGTCACTCTGAAGAAAATAACCTCTGCATGCACATCAATTTATTTATATTGAAGTTTAATGTTAAAATATATTTTAAGAAAGCCAGTATACAAGCTTCTTCCCAACAATAGAAGGATATAAGGTAATTCTAACAGAAGAGGAAGGAAGGAACAGAATTTCTCTTTCAGAAGACTTTATTTACAGAAAAGCTCTCTGAGGCACACACACCTTTACATTAAAAAAGGAAAGAAAGAAAAACAGTGCAAAAACATATCTATAAGAAGAAAATATTAAATTCCATGCAAGGCACTCAGCCATTGAGACTATCCCTTTGATAAGTGTTTTCTGTATGGCAGCCAGACAGAGGTGCAATTCTCATCCTGAAAGAACTGCACACAACAACAGCCTTAAGGTATGCCCGTGACTTCGGCACTTCGTTTCTTTTGTTTCCTCGTGCATTACTACTGTTCCAAAGAGACTACTTTACTCTAAAGTTCCAAACTACTTTGTTTTTGATTTCATTAGGCAAAGATATTCCCTTACTAGATGACTAAGTATTTCAGATGTCAAGCCTTATCTAGGTTATGCATAAAGTCCAGTTTGTACAACTGTGAAAGCTGCACTGATAATCTTGCCTTCAGCAGACAGCCCAGTCTTAAGCAGCCACTTAGAGACAGTATTCTCAAATGTCATCAACTTTAACTAAAAGACACCTCTGCCATATTGCTGATTTCTGGTTCTCCATGTTGTAATTTAGAACAGGATCCAGTACAATTTATAATTGTCATGCTTTTCATATCTTGCTTCTCAAAAGTATTAAAAAAAATTTTCATTTTAATCTCTCTTAAAAAGTTACTCTCATGCTCATCATACAAATGAAAAAATGAATTACAAAGTAGTTGAAAGACTTCTGGAAGTCCACAAAGGAAGTTATCGCAGACCTTGAAAATATCCAGAAGCCCCAACTACCCATAACCACTGGAACCTAATGCCTTATAATCATAATACCTTCATGAACAAGTGCCTCAGCCACTCTTAAAATGAGGCTGAGGTAAAAAAAAAAAGAAAAGTTATTGCATAAAAATAATAGTCCTGCTCAAATTTGCTCCATATGCTTATTTCAAGGCATTTCTATTTACCTGCTACAGTAGCAAAAATCCCTACTTTTTACTCCTGTTAGCCTGGCAAAGGTAAGATGTACCATGTTCTTTTCTGATTAAGACCACAAACAATAATATCTGCACTACACAGGATGCAAGCAGGAAAAGACCCAGTTTGACTTTTAGAATCCAGGATAAGTTTCCAGGAACTAAGATGACAAACCTGTAAACAGAAAGACTGAATATAAAGTCATTCAGATACAAGTTTCTACAGACTTATGAGACTATAATGGCACTTTTGAGGCAATACTAGGGAAAAAGAAGTCAACTCGTACATCCCAATTCCATTAAACTGCAAAACAATCATGTGAGTTCATTTATTCACAAATTATAACCCATGCTTTAAAACACTAAATATATCTACACATGCGAAGTCCTCTTTCTCCAAAGAAAGGGACTCTCAAAACTACACTAACTGCAACTTCTTTAATTTCTGTGCATAAATCCACAAGGACTTAATTTGCAAAACTAACAGTTAACGGTCAAAATGCATATTTTCCAGGATGAATCTGTTCCAAGAATCAGATTTTAAAAATGTTAATAGATCCAAAATGGTTTGGGGGGGGGGGAGGGGGGGATTTTATTTTAAATAAGCACGTCAGTTAAACGCAGATAAAATAACGCACACAATGAGCCAGTGACCTTGTTTAAACAATGCACCAATTATTGTGACAAATCTGGCTGCCAAAGCTAAAAATAGACTTAAAGACTAGAAAAACAGAGAAGGTTTTTAGTATGTGGCAGGCTTCTTAGATTTGCTGTTTACCTAATTATCCCAATTATTACAGAATTTGAATTCTCTCTTTTTCTGAGGTTTCATGATCACTTCTTTCAAGCTCCAGTTTGCAGGGCTTAGGCCAAAAAGAGTTCTAGCTGGAACTGGAAGCACAGCATGATCTTTTACACTGGATGCTGGCAGTGTACTTGGGGTGATTTCAAATCTTGCATCACTGCTTGGGTATGTGCACATTCTCATTCCCACAGACAGGCCAATGCCTGACAGAAGGCAGATAGGCACCACAAGACTGAGTCACAACTATAGAAGCAGGGAAATGTTAATAAAAGCATGGGAAAAATATGTTCCATTTAAAAAGCTGTTGGTGTCAGATTTCTGGTGTCCTAACAAGAAACAGTGAAAAATTCTCTATTTTACTCTGGATTATATTTAATTAATTTTACCAGTTGTGTGGTACAACAATCTGCTCAAATTAATGTGGTTTTTATCCTTACCAAGTCCCTTTTGGGAAGTCTATGTTGTTGTTCCTCTGTAGCATTAACCCAAACTGGCTCCTCAGGCAAGCCAAGGTAATTATCCCCAGGGTACTGTTTCAGAATGAAGAATATTTTTGCACCACAAATATTTTTGGCCAAGCATGTAACAAGCTACATATTCTGGGTATACCCTCTTCCCCTAGCCACATGGGAACGCACACAGTGTAAATATGCAGAGAATATGGTGGAAAACCAAATGATTTTATAGTAGATCCTGAGCCTAAACCCCACTTAAAATTATAATCACAAGTGAAAGGTAATGCTGTTGACATTCTTCCCCTTTGTTATGAGAGCCACAGAATTCACTGACTCTCCTAGGATGAAAACAAACATTGCCTTTGTGCTGCCATACAAATTTCTGTGGAGACACAAAGGCCAAGCAAACCGATGTCCATATGCCTTGTCACACCACAAATGCCCAAAATCTGTGGTCATGACAGGTGGTATCAATTTATGCTGCTTTACTGCAGCAGACATCTGTCAGCTTTATGGTGGGAGAGTGCAGTCAGAGCGGAGCTGCCCACACTCTCCAGCTACACTGGGCAGGCACACCTGGGGCTTCTGGGGCCTGATTCTGCACACCCTGGGAATTCCCATTCTGGGGTGTGCAAGATTGGACCCCGCTAGCTATGGGAGCACTTTTCTGGGTTTCCCCATTTGTGATTTCCCAGGTGCAACACTCTGGTGGAGTCCTGGGGCTGGGACTGCAAATAAGCTGATTGGTGGCTCCAGTCCAAGGACTCACTCCAGTGCAGTCTTTAGGGCACATCTCTTTCCCCACTTACAAAGACAAACCTTGGAGATTCTCAGTGCATTTCTCTGTAAGTAGGAAATGCATTGCCTGTTGTCTCACCCACAGATCTTGCGGGAAAACAGATAACATGCGTTTCACCCAATGAAACGGATCAGCTGTGCCAGGACACATCCTAGCACAGCTGATCTGCTTCATTTAGCAATGTCTATTTCTAGCCCTAGGCAATCAATATATAAAAAATAACTTCATTTTGAAGAACGCAAGTGAACCTTAAGGAACCAAAACTTTACTGCTACCATTCCCAACTACTCTATTTATTCCAAACTGATATGTTCCATATTTTTCCTGGCCTTAAATTTAGAACGAGTTAAAATTAGTTTGCATGATCCCCTCTCAATTTTTTCCTCCACAATTACTGTTTGCTGGTAGTGTTTTACCTCACTTCAGTTCTTTGCTCTTGTGATTAACAAGTCAGTAACATTGTTACATTTCTTCCTTAAATTGATACACAATTGATGTTTGCATCAATTATGGGGAAACACAGTGCCTCGCAATAGAAATTGTCATTTGGGGAAAAACAAATGCATACTGAATTTGTTCCATTTATAAATACTGGTATGTTAAAAAGAAAATGTTGGAAACATTCCACTCAGGACTGATGATGTGCGGGAGTGAGGGTAGAGGGAAGAGGCTTGGAAAACAAGTATGTTTTTGGAAAAAAGAAAACAAAACAAAACAGGAAATCCTCTTGATTCAGTATCACAATGACACAGATCAGACTAAACACAGGCCTACACTTCCTGCTCTCCATCTTACCACAAGCAAAAGGAGGCAAGACAGCACTGATTTAGTATTTCACAGGAGTGCTGCAGCTATACACACTTACAGTTTGTTTTTAAGACCAGTTGTTTTCATATTATAAAAAAATACTGCCTACAAAATAAGACCACTTTAATGACAATTAAGGATGTCAAATAAAATACTTGAAAACAGATGAGGCCCCATGACGTATACACCATAATTACAGGATTACTTGACCCTTCCCAGCAGCTAGCACGTGTTCACGTTATGGTCCCATTCTTTCCTAGTAGTTCTAACACCCCGTTTCCATCCATGTTTTGATCCTCTGCATCTCCACTGCATTCTGGGGTCTACATTTTACTTTGTGTAGTAGGTACCACTGATGGGGAGTAACTGTATGAGCAGAACAAAGAACCTGTACAACAAAATTCTAAACACCCTTACATCTCAGTGGCACTTTGCTGAATAGGGATGTATTTAAGCACATATTTAAGTGCTTTGCTAAATTAGGGTCCCAACACTAGGTTGTGTTATGAAGGAGGCTCAAGGCAAAATTACACTATTGAAGTATAGGAGCTGGAGCCAAAATACTAATTTTAGGTCTACAAAATCACAGCTGCACATTTTTATATGCTTACATTTATAAGGAGCAAATCTGTTGCGATCTGTAAGTCAGGTCTGTACAGGCTTGGTAGAACATCATTCATACCTTTTTAAAGTATGAAGTTTAGCTCTTCAGCCCATTTTTATTTTTGTGGGGCATCTATGGACATGCACCTAGACCAGCCACAATTGTTTTACACAGGGTCTTTGGCATACCTTCTTCTATACCTCATTAGCTTAGATGAAGTCATATTTTTACACAGCTAGAAGTATATATGTTAAATACAAATGAACAGATCTGCAAAGATTGAATAGGGGAACTGAGGAACACTACTCAAGTATGGCTCTGAATATCCTAGTGCTATAATGTGGAAGCCCTCCCTTCACACTTTGAGGGATGGGGAGAGAGAGAGAGAGAGAGCGAGAAAGAGAGCAGGCAGGCACGTAAACAAAATTCAGTAAATCTCTAAACTAAATACACGATGCGAGGCCATTTCTTGATTTTTTAAATGACTTGCAACTTTTGAGCTTTCCTTGCTGGTTACACTTCATAGGACCTGAGAATGTTCCAAGTAATACAGGGAGGAATGTACCCTTGTCATTTTGCCAACATTAACTTCAGTTTGTCAACTATTTTGGTCTTGAACATATGATAAGTACATCACCAATACCAATGTGCCAAATGCCATGCTCAGTATGGGTAATAAGGCCAGTTACCCCACACAGCTGTTTATTTCTTTTAAGATACCCCAAAGTTACACTGAGCAGTTCCTGCTCCTTGATAATGTCCATTACCTAGGTATAATGCCAGAGATACTATTGAGCACTGCATTCTTCTCTTACATTACCCATTAAGTATTACAGTATTTATCAATTTCTACCCAGTATTTTTTCCTTTTAGAATATTTGGGTGGGTAGTTGGGGATATTCAATACGCAATGCTGAAAGTAAATGGATTTTTCATTTTTTATTTGCAGTTCACTCAAAACACTAATTGTTATCAGATTAAAATACATCAAGGAATACACCCTGAATTGATCAAGTAAAGCAGCTTGCAACAACTGAAGGACAAGTTCTCTCATTCTGAAAAAACTCAGACTTTTTTCTATCAAGCATCATTATTAGTCCCTCTTTACATCTCTTATTTGTTCAATTCACACACACACACACACATACACACACACACACACACACACACACACTCTCTCTCTCTCTCTCTCAACACAGCTAGAAATTGTTCTGAACTTTGCTGTGAAAACAGCTGGAGGGAAAAAAAATAATCTGGCATAAATCTGGGCCTATCTTCTTAAAACATAAACCCCTCAAGGAGTTTAACTTCCAGGAGGATAATTTCTTATGCTTAAAGAAAAAAAATCCCAAAGCTAATCATTAACAAATCACCTTAACAGTTTAACAAGGTTATTTATTTTTGTTCTGCATTAGTGTTTTAGAGCTGATCTCACAAACCCTGCTTTGGAATCAAAGACCTGCACATGGATATGGGCTTAAAACAAATTATTTTCTAAGACTGTTTACTTGACATTTTTTAGAAGTAGGTTATGAATGTTTTACTCGTTAATTGGCTGAGGCCTCAGACTTCCTGCATCACTCATTTGCAACCCCACCCAACTTTCATGAACTTGGAAATTCTCATCTACAAGGCAACAATTTTACCAAATGGGACTGAGCAGTGTTCAACTCTCCTTGTTTTGCTTCAGGCTATCCTGGAATCCTGCCTCCTTTAACTTTCTCTCTAAAAAATACAGCCCCCTACCACCACTACTACACATCGAATAAGCAGAAAGCATTGGTCAGCTTGGATGCTAAGACTGCTAACAGATGTGGGAACCCCCCCCCAGCAATTACTGGAAGAGCAAAAGCGTTATTTCAACCTGGCTCTGCAGCATCTGTTGTAGATGGGGTGCTTCAGCAGGCCTTTTGGTGCTTTTACCTAAAGCTGATTCGATCAGCTATTACATAAAAGCACCAAAAAGCCCTGCTGAAGTGCCTGATCTATACAGACACTGGGCGGGCTGGGTCAAACTAATGCAATGCTTCTTCTGGGCATGTGCTGCGCTTGGTGCAGGGGCACAGTGAGTTTAAAGTGCTGTTTTGGTTTTTTTTTTCACATCTGTATGCAGCCAAGTGTCTAAAACTAGTTTGCTTATAGATATTTGGAAGTCTGCAGTATATGCATTATAAATCAGACTAACTTGGATTCTTTTCTTAAAAAAGAAAAATTAAGGCACTTTTGATTTAAAATATTGGGTTTTAAAATATATTCTGTAACAGTCATACCTTGTCAAGTTTGGTTCAGTTTAAACCTTAGTCTTGGGTACCCCTATTATTTCAATCAGGGGACAGCCACTTTTTCCTCCTGTACATTTTTGCTCCCTATATTGTATGCCATAGATTTATGAACTGGAAGGTCAAAGTAATATCTTTTAAAGAAGATATCATGTGTCATTCTAAAGCAACTTCCAGATGCAGTTGCACTGATGCATCCTTCCCCTAAATCCAAATCATGTCACACCTGCAACAAGTGAGTAGCCTCAGGTTTCCTGCCAGACCATGAAGTCAAATTAAATTGACTCCATGGACTACAATCTAAGTGAATGGATGACAGATGAGTATTTGTTTTAGTTTTTGTCCTTATGCAAAATGCTGCTCTTCCCAATCAGTAGAGGAAATGAAACTGAAGGTTCCCAATTTCTGTTTCCATCCGTATAATAAAAACATGGTCTCCACTCTAGTCACACAGAAGGTTCTTTTTCTCTAAGATCTTAAAAGTTGCAATGGAATATATTTGAGAACTTTTCCTGAAGTGTAACATTACAATCCCCATGGTTTTACATATATGGAGAACACTGTCTCTGGGTCCCAAGAAACTAGGTGAATTTGAAAGAGACATCAGTTAAATACTTTCTGCAAAACTATCCAGCACTTATGAGACAAAAAATAAACTCCTCCCCTTATTACTGTGAAGTAAAGACAAATTATAATTTTGTTCATCCTTAAAAACAAATACTTCCCCTTGGTGAGTCAGCAAGGAGTTTTTAGCAAGACTGAGCTGATTGGAAACAAATATTTTGATCAATTAAAAAAATCCAACAGCATCTCAAATTGTCTTACCTTCTGTTATCAATTCCCCTGTTTTTACTAAATTTATTAAAGCACAGTATTTTCTTAGTCGGTATATCTACATGGTTTTGTTACTGGTAAACAGCATAGATTCTTTTTGACAAAAGACACCAATGCAAGTTTCCAATGCTTTACAAGGAAGGTAGGAGGAAAAATTAGCAAAAAACCAAAAACAAAGAAAAAAACTCCTTAAACTTGGAAGCAACAGATAAAGTATTAGCAAGTTTCTCATTAGCAAGATTGAACCTTGTTTTATGAATAGGCAGAAATGGTGGCATATGGGTTTTGAAAGAATGACAAGCTTTCAGAACTGCTAATTTGTGAGCTTGTTCTGCTAGCGCTATACTTGAGAACTTGTAATTTTAGCTTAAGCAAGACAAAAATGTCAAATCTGAGAGAAGAGGCCATATTTAATTGTGGTCCATTGTGGACCAGTGATTCTCAAGGTTGTCACAGCACTCTGGGGTACTATGGGATCTTTTTAAGGTTGCCAGGGGAGACGTACAAAATTGGCACTTATGTATGCAAACCCATACACATAACTTAGAAGATAAACCCAGAGACTTCAAATAGGGATCCACAGTGTCATAAACAGGTCTCACCTGTTGTAGGGGCTCCGAGTTCTCTGAAACATAAAAAATAATAGAGCAATTCTTAGAAGTCAGAAAATGAGTGAAAGCTAAGAACTGCCTTGAGCATATGAGACTGAGAACCACTGGTATGAGTCGTGATATGAATACAGGACTTCATGGCCCAACGTACAGAGGGTTTCCCACTGATGTCAATGGGATGTTTGCACATACATCCAAAAGGAACACAACTTTCCTACAATAACAAATTAATTTTTTTTTATTCATTATCTCCTCGATTCAGTGAAAAAAATATTCTCCCTGTTCGGCCACCATTGTTCCTACCTTTCATTTCTGTTCCTTTCCTATATCCCTTCTGTTATTTCTCTCTCATTTGATCTTGCCTTCTCCTCCCTTTCCTTAAACAAACTACCAAATCCCAGCCATCAAGGGATCCAATCCCACCAGTTTTCCCATTTAGGGAAAGGGGAAATTTAGATTGGATATTAGGAAAAAATCTCACTAGGAGGGTGGTGAAGCACTGGAATGGGTTACCTAGAGAGGTTGTGGAATCTCCATCCTTGAAGGTTGTAAAGGCCCAGCTTGACAAAGCCCTGGCTGGAATTATCTAGTTGGGGATGGTCCTGCTTTAAGCAAGGGGGTGTGCTGCATGACCTCTTGAGGTCCCTTCCAACCCTAACTTTCTATGATATATGATTCTATGAACATTAAAAAAAAATAAGTATCAGCCAAGGAACACAAAGCTTCTGACACATTGCCATTAAGTTGACTAAGCAACTTTTTGTGACATACCTTAATAGAATGTCTAGGTGGAAAAGAAAATGACAACTTCAAGAAAATTCTGCATCCACTTTTATATATACACAACATAGCTACTTCAGCTCAAGACTGGGAATCTCAAAAGCCAGAATCCATATCAGTGAAAAAATGAAGTAGCGTGAAATCTTTAACAGAAAAGCAAATATTAATGAATACACGAAACTCAGAACAGCAACTTATTGTGAATTACGATTTGTAAATTAAAGGCCATAAAAGAAAAGATGACAAATCTAGAAGTTGTGGGAGCAGGGAAGGAGAACTGGGTGTCTCATCATGGCTTCTAAATTTGAAGGGTTTCAAAAGCAATACAGAAAGAGTCAGACTCAAATGTAGCTTCTTCTGACCTAGACAGTCAAATGCCACCATTATTTGACTATCAGAACTTGACAGTTTCTTCAAAGGTCTTGAAAGCTGACAGATAAGCAGCTGCAATCTGGCAAGGATAGTTATTTTTGAGCATTTGCTTGAGCCAAATTTAGCTCAAGAAGGAACTAGCCACTGCCTGTGATTGTCCTGGAAAGAAACTGACAAAGTCAAAGGATTCATGTATGAATTCTAAAGTGTTTAAAATCCAGATGCAGGGAGAAATTGATCAGTTGAATTTGTCTATGCTGTTTTAGCTGACCTAACTATAAAACTTTCAGCACCAATACAACTTGCAGGATTAAGTGAATTCAACCTAGTTTCCTTTAGGTTCTACTCATCTGTGGTCTAATTCCTTATTTTCCTGAGATTGGAGATTTAATTTCCAAAGTCAATTCTCTCCCTCACTCATAACTGGATAATGATTCTCAGGATTGCAAGTTCAAGCCTGCTGGTAGCATAAATTACTGATTAGCAAGTCTGGATCTTCTCAGGGCTTACATTAATCAGGCGCCATGAGTAAACAACTATTCTAAGAAAGGAGAAGTTGGGAGTGAGGGGGGCTGGGCAGTTGGAACTACAACAGGGAAAACTAAATGATATCCAGCATCCTTGACATCCAAGCTGTTGCCTACAACTAGGAGTGTACTGATAGAGATTTTTTGAGCCGATACTGATGGCTAATTTTTAACGAGCCATATTGGCTGATACCGATTGCCAATATGCAGCCCGGCAGCTTGGATAGTAGCGTCTGGCTGGTAAGTCTGTTGTGGGGGAAGGAGTGGGGGGAGGGAAGGGGCATGGGGGCACAGATTGAGGCCCCCACGGTGAGGGAGGGACTTGTGGGTGTGGGGCAGACACTGCCCAGCCTGGGTAGGGTGGGGCATGGGATGGAACAGCAAGCGACTCGTCCAGGGGGTTGGGGGGGCGGGCGCCTCCCAGTGCTATGTGCACCCCAGGAAGACACAGGGGGAGTAAGCCCCCAGATCTGTGTGGGGGATGAGGGCAGGCTGGGGCCAGGGCTGTGCCAGGCTCTACCTGTTTGGCGGGGGAGAGGGGGCTGGGCCAGGCTGGGCTGCATTCAGGGTGGGCGGTGGCAGCACTGGGAGTGAGGGTTGGGAGGACTACAGTGAATTTTGAGGTGGCTGCAGCCCCCCCACATAACTCCTCTCCCAGTTCCGCCACCACCCGCTCCAAGTGCAGTCCCGGCCCAAACCCCCACCGGGAAGAGCTCAGCACAGCCCCAGCCTTCAGCAGCAGCCTGACCTCGCTCTGCACATAGATGGGGGGGGGAGGGCACATGTAGATTGGGGGTGCACACCCCCCCATGCCCTCCCAGGGTGCATGTAGCAGGAGGAGCTGCCTGCCCCCTGCACCCTCTGTCCCATGACCCACCTCATCCAGGCTGTGCAGAGACTGCCTCTGACCCAGCCCTACTCTCTCCCTCACCATGGGGGCCTTGATCTGTCCTGCCATGCCACTTCCCCCCACAACAAACTTACCAGCCTGATACTGCTCTCCATGCTGCTGGGCTGCACTCTTGGCTACCTGTGTGCTGGGCTGAAGCTGTGAACATGGACAGGGCATTTATCGGCCACATCAGCCAAAAAATGCAGATTGCTGATACTGTCAATTTTCCTTATGTTGGTGCCAATCCAACATGGGATTGATATATTGTGCACCTCTATCTACAACCTTAATGGTTTGCCTAACCCAGAAGAGTTAATCCAAGTTACTAAAAGTAAGGCTCTAATGTGGGTTAGTTAAATTGCATTAAGCCCCTGGGATAAAGTTTTAATGGAGTCACATAGAATTAGAGTGGAAGAGAAATGTAACGAAACCGACCTAAGATCATTTCAATTCTGCATATGGATATTAATCCCCAACTTTAGCGCTTCTGATCATCTTTCCCAGTAGTACCCAGGCAGACAATGTAAATAGCATACAAAGGAAAGAATACAGTTTTCCTTTCCAGGCAAACAGCAAGGCGACAATTTCAGAAACCAACTGATTTCCCTAAGATTCCTAACAAGCGCTGACACCATCATTCAATTAATTCATACACCTGGGCCATTCATTCAATTATCTCAAAGTACTTTACAAAAATTAGTTTATTACATCTCAGAATGCCTTGGTGAGGTAGGTAAAAATGGAAGTTTACAATTAAACTTGAACTCAAGGTGGACTCTCTATACTTGAACTCATGGGTATGCTTCCTAGTACAACCAGTGTGGTTAAAGCTTCTCTTACCCATGCCTGTTAACTGTGGCCCCTCCTGCCCTACCTCTCAGCACTCCTCAAGTGCGGCTATGCACAAATGCAGAGTATTCCCTCAGTTTCTTCTACCACTGCATGAGAGTCAATAGTTAATGAAAGGGGAAGGTGCACTAGCAGTACAAACAGGCAGGGTCTCTCTCTAAAACCTCCAGTTACTGGTAATCTCATTATCTTTTTTTAAATGACCTTTGCACTTCTGCTCATGGGATAGACTAGTAAACATTATCCCATGAAAAGATGGCAGGGTTCACTATGAAAATCGCAGCTTTACCCATTTTAATAACTAGAACATGATTCTGCAAATCAGATGCTACTTTTGGAAGACATTTCCCTGTTCTGTTGAGATACCAACTTCAACATCATGAGCAAGAATGATTCTATGATTCTAAGTCCCTCCTTGGAGAATAATCAGATCTGTTCACCACAGTGCAGCAGCTTTTAGAATCATCGTGGTCATAACTTGCCTTATCTTTCCTAGTTCTTTTTGATTCAGTATAAAGGGAGGCATGCTGGGGGGTAGGACGGGTATGTTCCAGACTGCCAAGAGTAGGAAATTATTTAAATGGCTAATTCACGTCTGCTTCATTGGCAAAAACAAGGACCACATTTTGTAATGTGGCTGGTGGTGAAAAAGTAAGTTAGTATCTGGAAAGCTCAGTTGATTAATTTTGTCCTGAATCATTTAGTGACTACTCCATGCTATGTCAGATTTAGATCACTAGACTGTTCTCCTTTGCCTGCCAAGTGCTCAGCAACTGGGTAAAATACTTCAAAGAAAGTGCCATTCCTACAGCTGGACATCCTTCTTCCTTGGAGTACCCGAAGTCCTTTGGCCCCTCCTCTATTCCTTCTTCCCACTCTGTTACAAGCAGCAACAAGGGAAGAGAAGCCTAGATGGTAGGGCTGTGCGAAGCTTCAGGTGGTGATTCAATTCGGAGGAGATTCAGCCCAATTCGGTGGCCGAATCTCTGAATCCAAATCAAATCGGGGACCAATTTAAAGGTCCAAATCAATTCAAAGATTCAGAGAGCTTTAACGATTCGGGCAGTGGAGCTGCAGCTGACCCCGAGCTGGTAATACTAGAGGCGGAGGAGGGGACCATGGGGGGGTACCCCTGCCAGCCCACCCAACCCCATCCACTCCCTCAGCCCCCTCATGGGTTTTTTTTCCCTTAAAGGGCCGGAGCTGGCCCTTGCAGGGGACATGTGGGGGGGGGGCTGAGGGAGTGAGGGGGGGTTGGGGGGCTTGGGTAGAGCCCCCCCCACGGGGGGGGGAGCAGGGAACACCCCCCGCCCC
>NW_005842604.1:749326-799028 GCF_000455745.1 Alligator sinensis
AGGCTCCCTCCACCCCCCACCCAAGTGCTAGGAGCTGGGGCAGGCAGGGCAGCCATTGCCAGGCTGGGAGAGCAGGCAGGGGATGGGCCTGGCCTGGCTGATTCGGCCAAATCAAATCGGGACAGTGATTCAAATCACCGAATCGAATTGCTGTCCCCCGAATCGGCTGAATTCGAAGCAAATACTAGCTGCTTTGCACAGGCCTACTAGATGGAGAAAGGATTTTAAACTAAGTCACAAAAAGCCATTTAATCTCTCTCAAATCAATTTGTTCAGTGTGATGGACCACTGTGCACCTAGTAAATACAACAGCCATTTCCCATAAGATGAGAATTACATAGACCTGAGAGGTTTACTATTCTTTTATCCTCATATGTCAGAAATGGCATCTGACATTTTACAGCTGCAATATGTTTTGCTTTTATCTACAGATCAAAGGATCTTCCTTGCTACTGAATTCTGAGGATAGTGGCAGTTGCTGCTGCAGTTTGTAGTAATGGCATCTCTGAGCACAATAACTGGATAATGAAGATGATTAATATGGTTTATAATACCTGATCCATGGACAAAAATGCCCCCATAGTCATGTATAATGCATCAAAACAAGCACTGTACATTAATCCACAATCTGACCCCGGCAGAGCTTTCAGTAGTTTACCTTGGCTTTCTGGATGTGCTTTTACAAATAATGAGATGTTTTCCTATACGTAAAATTGGTATGTTGCCATCACCATTGCTTGATAGAGGCAAAAGAACATATTTTTCTGATCACAAAATACATTTTCCTGTCCTCGGTCAGAAAGCTCTTGTCCTATGGACTCTTCTCTGCTTCCTTTTTCCCGGTTCCTTACTATCAAGAAACTGGGAAAAAGATGCACTTGGAAGTGAGAGAATCCTTCACATGACATCTGGTATAGCTTATTAGCCATTTCTGTAATCATATAATTATGTAGAAATGTAGGGGTAAAAAGAAATTTCCAAAATTAACCTAATATCTAAGCTACATCTTTTCTGAAAAAATGAATCAACTTATGATTGTCTTAACCTTAGTAGTGGACAAAGTTTGGGAGGGTCAGACCATACAGATTTTGCTGATTGCCAGAATCCATCCAATACTGGAAAAGGCACTCCCACTTGAGAGAAGGGCAGGGTGGAAACCATTCGGTCCAGAAGATTATGAAAGAGCAAAGTATTTTTCAAAAGCAATGATGCTTTAGCGTGTCCCACGTTCTCCTTAAACAGAAAACCTGGCCTCTCTAATCAGTGATCCAATCACTAATAATTCAATTTGTATCATTGCTTTCTCCTTATCTTTGGAATAACTCTGTCACAGGGGAGTGCTGTTCTAAGTAGGCAGAGCAGTTGGACCTGGTTGCCTGGGATCTGATGATCAAGATTTTACTCTCTCTTTATGCTGATCTCAAGCAACAAAGGTCCTTATGATGGCAGCATAGCTAAGCAATCCAAGGAGGCACTTTTTAATCTTGCCAGCAACTGAATTCCAGCAACATGTTGCACCTCGAATGGCATCAAAATAAATGTAAAATCTGGACCTGTAACTTGTAAATTAGCTGGGTTAAACACCTGGAGAGAAAATGTAGCTCCTCCAGGCATATGAGCCATCTTATGAAAAGACTTGATGCCCGGATGAATGTTGGACATGATTCTCTGCATTTAGAAGCTAGTTCATCTTTAGATTCACTATGAAGCTGAAGACCTCAAACTATCAACCCTTGCAAGGAATACTTACAAACTAACTAGTCTAATTACTGATTACTTAACCAAGCTCAGGCATTAAATGATATGAAGGATCCAGAGAAATGCATGTGTTTGCTGCTGCAGTTGAAAAGAGTTAAAAGGGTTGAGAACACTTTTTCACTACTTTGTCTGTAGAACATTTGGGGATATTGATGAATTCAGCACAAAAGTTCTTTACAGGCATGGCTAAAAGGTTCCATCATCAAGGCTGCTCCATCTGGTGTAACCAATACATGTGAATATGACAAAGACTTTCTAAGAAGAATTCTTATTACTGTTCTCCAGTTTTATGTAGGAAATTTGGAGCACAGAAAATTTAGGTAACTTATGCAAGGTCTAAAATTAAGTCAGTGGCAAGGTCTAAAATTAAGTCAGTGGCAGAACTGAAGAAATTCCCAGTGCTATGACCTAACCTGAAGTTTCTGTTCTAATCTAAAGATAGCTTAACTGGGATATCAGCAGCTGCTATGGAACATTTAAGCCTTCAAAAAGGGTAATAAAGTGTTGAACAAGCAGCAGTAAAATAAAGCTAATGTGCCATTAGTTACCTGTGACAAATGGAAAGTGGATAAACCCACAGAAGGTGAAGTTCATTTTAACAAGTAAGTTACAGCTTTGTTTGAAATATCAAAAAGTATCTAAAGATGAAAAACGTGTTCGATTAAATGGCAAATTTATTCTAAAGAAAAAAGATACGAAATCTTTAAAACACCTAAAAGCAGATTAAAAAAAGAATTAAAAGCCCAATAATTTACAACGTATCTACAAATATACACATTCTAATATCATATGAAAACCAGCTATTCCTTCATTTCATAGAACCATAGAAAATTAGGGTTGAGAGGGACCTTAGGAGGTCATCTAGTCCAATCCCCTGCTCAAAGCAGAACCATCCCCAACTAGATCATCCCAGACAAGGCGGTGTCTAGCTAGATCTTAAAACCCCCCAAGGATGGAGACTCCATAACCTCTCTGGATAATCTGTTCCAGTGCTTTACTACCCTCCTAGTGAGAAAGTTCTTCCTAATATCCAACTTAAACTTCCCTTGCTGCACCACTGCTCCTTGTTCTGTCATTTGCTACCAGAGAACAGCCCAGCTCCATCCTCTTTGGTACCACCCTTCAGGTCATTGAAGGATGTTATTAAATCCTGCCTCAGTCTTTTTTTCTCCAGACTAAATAAGCCTGATTCTCTCAGCCTCTCCTCATAAAGTCACGTGCCCCAGTCCACAAACCATTTTTGTTGCCCTCTGCTGGACTCTCTCCAATTTTTCCACATCCATTCTGTAGTGAGGCGCCCAAAACTGGACACAGTACTCCAGATGTGGCATCACCAGTCCTGAATAGAGGGGAAGAATAACTTCCCTCAATCTGCTGGCAATGTTCCTACTAATGCAGCCCAGTATGCCATTAGTCTTCTTTGCAACAAGGGCACACCGTTGGCTCATATTCAGTTTACCGTCCACTGTAACCCCGAGGTCCTTTTCTACGGAGCTGCTGCTTAGCCAGTCAGTCCCCAGCTTGTAGCGGTGCATGGAGACTTTGCACTTGCCCATATTGAACCTCATGAGATTTCTTTTGGTCCAATGCTGCAATTTGATGAGGTTTCCCTAGCCCTACCCTTCACCATATCTACTACTCCCCGCAGCTTGGTGTCATCCACAAACTTGCTGAGGGTGCACTCTATGCCATCTTCCAGTTCATTGATGACAATATTGAACAAAACTGGTCCTAGAATCAACCCCTGGGGCTCTCCACTTGATAGTGGCTGCCAACTAGATATCAAACCATTGACTACTACCCTCTGAGCCTGATGATCCAGCCAGTTTTTTATCCACTTTACAGTCAACTCATTCAACCTGTACTTCCTTAGCTTGCTTGCAAGCATGTTAGGGGATACTGTATCAGAAGCCATGCTGAAGTCATGAAGTCTTGTATGCATACCAGCACAGCCTCTGGCTTTTTTACTTTTCATTCCATCCAGGAAGAGCACACATCAACTGCTGAAACTTCCTTAGCCTGACGAAGGGTTTTTGAACCCAAAAAAGTTGTTTAAAAATTGTTCTCCAACTATTTAGTTGGTCTAATAAAAGATATCAGATTCACCCAAAGAACCTTGTGCTGAAGTCAAGGTAGATTTACCCACCAGCTTCTACGCACAGGAATCTGTATTTACCCAGATCAATTCCTCCCTCTCTGTTATATGGAAAAATAAACCCCCAAACTCAGTACTCATCTGGAAAGTTCATGACAGCCAATCTACAAATAGCCTGTTTAAAATTCCTCTCTCTAAAACCTCTTCCATTGATCTTTTAAAGAAATGAGAAGCAATATTGAATCTTGAGGGTTCCATATAAGGCGATTAGGAAGAAGGTGAAACCTACAGGAAAGAAGGGGCATAGATATACTACATTCTTAGTTGTATGTTCACATGATCTCATACATAAGTACAATACCCTAAAGTTTTTCTTGTCATTTTGCAATTTGTTCTATGTAAATCTCCAATATGGTCATTCTCTGAGACCTTTGACATAATTGACTATCCTTATATGGCAGTCTTATCCTCTAATCCAAGGAAAATATTAAATAATTTATTCAGCAACCATATTGTATATTCTTTTATTTGAGCTGGCAGCACAATTGGAACAATTAGATGACAAGCTTAACTATGAAACTCATATAGCTGTGAACCTGGCATATGTCAGTCATTATTATTATGCTGTACACTTAAACATTCTGTATCTACTCTCTTACCACACACAATTTCAATGTAGTACTGTGTGTGCCAACAACAGTTTAAGATGCTACTTAAGTGCAGAATTTCTGTAATACAGAAATTATTTCATTAACTGCATTTAAGAAATAGTAGATAACCACTAGTTTTTAAAAAAAAGCTAGTTTCAACTGACCTGACAGCCCTCCAGCTTAGACACAGCTATAGCTATTTGGACGTTTTCAGTTTATCTAACCTTCCCTATCAAAAATGGGCTTGGCTTTTTCTTCTGAAATTGAGGACTACAAGACAGCCAACTTAAACATTTAAAAAACACCATGGATCTCAAGAGACGGGAGGTAAACACATACTTGTATTAAAAAAATCTGGCAAAATGCCATTTGTCTATTTTAACCTTGATTTTCCATGACACGTATTAAACATATATACATATAAGTCTTAAAATGGCTAAATTCATCAGGAAGACAAATAGTACAGTTAAAAACATTTTTTGGTTTACTCTGAGTTCTCTTATACCACTATTTGAGTGTGAATGTGTAAGAGTGAATGAATTAAAAAATGTTTGAACTTGACAGAAGATCTTAAACTTCCTGCATTTTCCATCAGTAATCTCAGAGTATCTATTCTTAAACAAAAAAACCCTTTAAAACAGCTTTAAACACTAAACTACAGAACAAGAAGTCATCCACAGACTGGATTGTGTTAAATGTGGTCTAAACAGAGACTATGGATTCTTATCCCATTACCTGGATTAGCTTTTATAACCCCTATGGCCATAGGGATTTACTGCTTTGTTTTCCTTTTCAGTCCTCCTCTCTCAGCTGTGCTCCCTCTCTATTCTTTCCCCCTCCTTATCCTTTGTATATAAATCTCTTTCTATTCGAATGCCTCTTCCGTGTGAATCCTTTCAGATTATCTGCCAAATCAAGCTGTTGCTTATGAAATCTTATGCACATCTGAATTAGCCAGTCTATAAAGTGCAAATCTGCTCTGCTTTATGCTTGGCTTTAGACTAAACAAGGGTAACTACTAGGGCTGTGCGAAGCTTTGGTTCCTGATTCGACTGGGCAGAGATTCTGCCCAATTCGGTGGCTGAATATCTGAATCAAATTAGAGGACCCTTTAATCTCTCTAAATCAAATCGGAACCCTCTGAATCAATTCTGAAAGATTTGGCGATTCGAACGCAGACATAGCTTTAAATGTTTTCTCTACATACCTCTGGGTAGCAGGCGGCTCATGAATGCTGCAATGCTGGGGTGCATGGAATGTCCCAGAGAAGTGTGAGGGGCTCCCCAGCGTGCTCGGCAGCAGACCCGGAAGTGGACCAGAAGCACTTCTGGGTCTGCCAGAGAGCACACGGGGGGACGGAAGGGTGCACTCCCCTGGCTCGGTGACTGGTCCCTCCTAGCTCTGGGGGGGCACCCAGGGTGCCCATGTGGCCAATTGCCAAGGCAGAAAAGCGTGGGGGCCCCCCCCGCGCGCTCCCTGGTGGACCCGCAAGTGGACCGGAACTACCATTGAGCACGTGGGCCCCCTCCTGCCCTGCACTCCTGTGGGATGCTCCATCTGCCCCAGGATCTCAGCATCCAGGAGTCGCACCTAGTACCTTGAGGTATGTAGAAAAAACATTTTAAGCTGTGTCTATGCCCTAATCGCTGATTCCCTGAATCAGCAAGAAATCTTCAGATTCGGATTCGGACGAATTGAATCAGGGATAGTGATCCAAATCAACCAATCGACTCACTGTCCCTGAATCCGGATCGAATCCGAATTGTATAGGGCCTGTTTTGCACACCCCTACTAACTACCACTCTCTGCTTGGGAACTGTAATGACTATCCCAAGAAGGCATAACAGCAAAACTTGTGTTCAGTATTCCTATCCTATTCCTATCCTTACCAAAGCACGTGTGAATTTTAATGAAGTGAGTCTGGGCTCATGAAATCTTATGCATCTCTGGATTACTCCATAATCTGTGGTTAAATCTATTACTCTGCCTTCTGAGTGAATTTCATAGTCATAAAAGGTGTTGATTTAATATTCTCTCTACAGAGCATTACAGCTAAACAAAAGCCAGAACAGAAGCACAAGTCTTCCCCCCACCACATCTTGTCATTAGTACCTGGTGAAATGTGTGTGCTGGAGATTACTGAAGCAGGTGTCTTGTCTATAAAATGTAAAATTAGTCAAATTAATTCCTTTCAAGTTTGAGCTGAGTTGTTCCATTTATGTAATAGCTCCAGCACCTTTCAAATTACATATTTACCAGAGAATGAAGGTATTTACAAATACTAGAATATACAACCTCCAAAGGAAACGCTTCAAGGACACCCTCAATGCGAACATTAAGAAGTGTGGCACTGACATTGAAAATGGAAAAACTAGCTCAGTACAGGGCTACATGGCGACACCTTGTGAGAGAAGGTGTCTTACTTTGAGGAAAAGTAAGATATATTTTTCCTCAAAGTATATCTTACTTTGAAGAAAACCATCTCACCCTGGATGCAGAAAAACAACAGAAATGGAAGGAAAGGAAACAAGACCAAGAAATCTGTGGTCCCTTTAGCCACCACCTGTGGGGTCTGCCAGAGAGTCTGTGACTCTAGGATTGGCCTCCTCAGCTATTAATGGACTCATCTACTGCCCTGGACTTAACCCATAGGGGTGATCATCCTCGACTATGAGGGACTGCCACTGATTCCACTTCTACTCACAAAAAAGAGGTGAAGTCAGACATTCCCTTAGTTTTCTCACAGAGAGACATGAAGCAGAAAACTGTTCACCTAAATCTGATCCAAGAAACTTACAGCTTTGTAGGTTTTTTGTGTGGGTCCTTTGTCAGGAACAAGTGTCATCCACTGCTAGCATGAACCCACAGGCACCCAAATGTCAGAACAATCTCATTTTGGAGGTATCCAAGGGCATTCAATCACAATGAATCTTTGTCATAGAAATAATACGGTACTTGTTTACTGAAAACAAAAGTTTCATGCTTCATTATTCAGTGACATGGAAAAGTAATAGGACAATAAAACTGATGCCTGAGCAGCAGAGGGGAACCCCCCACCTCGCAATAAAACACCTCGAAGAAAAAAGTTACTTATCAGCATCACTTATGTATATTATCCTTACAACCTTTTCAAAGATAGACGACCACCCCCCTCAGCAGAAATACATACTGGCACAGGTATAAAAAAATTTCAGAACACTCATCTCCTCTAGTCCCTCCGCTACCTGCCTAAAATAGCAAACTGTAAGAAGTGGAGGGTGTCAGGGCTTAGTGGTTGAGTGCTTCGGCACAGTGGAACTTTCTAGCACGAGGCACAGTGAGATTTTGTACGAGGGAATTTCTCGGCACGGTGGAGAATCCCAGCGTGGAAAGGTTCCTGCCACTCATATGCAAATTCACACATTACTATTGGCCGGTTCTAAATTATTCCTACGTGGCGACTAGCAATTGGCTCGCTAGCTGTATAAAAGGTTGGAGCAGTTTCCGCCCAAGTTGGAGAACTCCACGCCCATCTCGGATTGAACGTGGAGGACTGATCAACCGCTGACGACTCCCCGTCGCCGACCGTCCCCGACGTACCCCCGTGTCCTGCATGCTCGTCTTCAGACCCGCTAGAAAGATATCTCGTCTTATCAGAGCTCCTCGGTTAAACTGTAACTGAAGTTTGAAGTTAACTTTCTTCCTACGCTGTACATCTTGACAGTGTAAGTAAAGCCATCTTTGTTTGAACCAATATGCGTTTGTGCCTAATTCTACTCCAGCGGTCGAAAGTACCCATCTGTACGTTCTGGGTTTGTGGCCACAACCCAGTCGACCCTTTCCTGGATCCCCCTCGGCCCCCACAGAGGGAGACTACAGAGCAACAGCTGCAATATACTCAAAAAATTAAGATAAGCAATTTTTGTTTCTTTCAGAACTGCCTCTGGCAAATCTCCACTCCTGGGAAATCCTAGCAAACAGCAGCAAACCTAGGAAATGGGTACATTAAACAAAGACTAACCTCCTCCCAAATGTGGCATCAGAACAAGTTGTCAAATCCTGAAAACAGGACTAGAGGAAAGTAAAACTGGGTTTCACACAAACCTCTACAAACAGAAAATTCATATTTGTCTTCTATAATAGCTGAGTTTGACATAGCTGTATGAACTCTAGGGCCTTACAGACATAAGAACCATGAATATACTATTTTACCTATCTTAGTAGTCTCTGGGTCAAACAAAAGCTACAGAATAATTAGAGGCTTACTAACTGGCACTTACTAATGCCCAACCTATGAAATACAGCTTCTAATGACAAACTGGGATAAAGTTCGTTATCAGAATATTAGTAATGCTTTGTGCAAAATTTCCAGTGAGGACAAAAGCCTACCTTAACTTTGTGAAATGTATATGAAGAATCAGTTACAACCACCAGGATCTCACACCAATAAAAATATTATAGATCAAGGAATCATGTATCCTACAATATTCATAAATTAAATGCCTGAGACTGTGGATAAAAAAATGCTGCAGTGATGAAGAAGAGCAGAAAATGTTGTATAGTACTAGAAATAGACTTTAAAGAGATGTAAGCAAAAGGTTCGTCGGTCTTCAGTAAAAGGGAAAAATGCACTAAAATAAAGAACGAATTACATGTAATATCATGGCATAAAGGTATGTGCATGCATTCTGTCCACTCACTCACCCCCTAAGACAGGTGCAAGGAAATAACTACTTCAAGATCTAGACATATACTGCTGCTGATGTCCAGTTCTTGATTTTCAGTTTGCAAGAGTGAAGCAATAGAACACTGTAAAATATCAGATATTGTTTCATCCCTCTCACTGACTGCCCTTTAGGTGTCCTCCCTGCTCCTTTTGCGATTGTTTCCATAATGAACTATTTATCTCTCTGAAAATTGGCTCCAGGTGCCCTTTTTATTGGTGTACAGGTAAGCAAGTCTGGAGGCAAGGAGTGCAAGCAGTGTATGCTCAAAGTTTCCAGGTCTGATGCTTATGAACAAAACAAAAGAAAAATGAGACTCCCTGGGGAGGGGAAAAAGGATATAGTTACTTTATTTCATTAGCCATTGTTCTGCCCCCAGCATGACTTGTTTATTCAGTCGCAGCCAAGAGGTAGCAGTATTCAAAACCTCTTAAAATATGCACCTTTTGCATAAGACTGCCTCAAACAAACTGACATACAGCTTAAAAGAAGCATTTCTCTTGCTATGCTAAGCAAGGGGATCAAATATATCTGGGACAGGTGGACAAATAAACTAACTTGTTCCCTCCCTGATGAACAGCTCACATTGTGATTGGTGACATCACCATTGACAAAAGTACCAACATTCAGGAAAACATTCAGAACTGGAGGGGAAAAAACACGATAAAACAAATTGCCATTATCTATACTGTATTTTATGTTCTAAGCCTCTTAAACAGGGGTGTAGGTTGTAGCTGTGTTGGTCTAAGGACATAGGCAGACAAGGTTCTTTGGGTGAATCTGGTATCTTTTATTAGACCAACCCAAGTAGTTGGAAAACACTTATTAAGCAAGCTTTTGGGTTCAAAAATCCTTCGTCAGGCTAAGGAAGTTTCAGCAGAAACTTCCTTAGCCTGACGAAGGGTTTTTGAACCCGAAAGCTTGCTTAATAAGTGTTTTCCAACTATTTGGGTTGGTCTAATAAAAGACACCAGATTCACCCAAGGAACTTTGCAAGCCTCTTAAACAGCATTTTCCTTTCAGCATTTACCCTGCTTCGAGGCAAAAAGGTTCTCCACATGCACCCCCCCTCAAAGGCCTTCTCTGTAGTAGTACTTTCCCCACCATGCTCTTCAGTGTTCTATAAATTGACTCACGGTTGGTGACACTTACGTGAACATACTAGCATCCAGTCTCATCTCATCTGCCCTAGCTATTCCACTGAAGCCATGCTGATGCCAAGCCAACAGGACTGAAAATCCCTTTGCAGATATGTCCACCATGTTTTGAACAGAAACAATGCGGAGATTACGGACTTCCCCTCTGTTTACTTCAGAAATACTGAAGGACAACAAGCAAGTATTTGTTAACCAAAGCTGAAAAGTCAGGCATGGGAGCACTAAAGCAGCATGTGGATCCTACTAAGAATAATTCATTTAAATATGTAAGCATTCCTCTGTCAGTTTAAAATAAATTTTGAAATTGGGCACATTCTGCACCCATTGTTGCGACAGATTAACCAAGTACACCACTGGGAGTTGTCTCTTCCTTTCTGAAACTCTCAAGGCCCTGCAATATAAATAAGCCTTCCTCATTCCTTCCCAATGCACACAGAGAAAACTGTCACTGCAATCACAAGGCAGACAAGGAATGAAAGGGAAGGAGCCAGGATATAAACAAGCCCCAGAGAAAAAGAACCTCTCAGACTTCTTTACCTTTAATGAAGATGAAACATATGAGAATGCTAGTCCCTAGTGACTTGCCAGTCACGCGGTTACTAAGCTATATCCTTTTTTAAAAGTATGAGCCAGTCAGAATTCACCTCCATAGTACCTGCTCTTACTGCCTCCTGGCAAGCATATTAGACAAACGGAAGGGAAATTATAGCCTCCACCCCAAGGACCTGCTGTGATCCCACCCCTGCATGGGGTAGCCCATTTTAAGCTAACTGTGCACAGGCACACCAATAAAATCTGTCCTCTCTTTTAAATGCCAGCAGATAACTATACAGTTTTATTATTTTAAGAGTTATGCTAACTAAGCATGTATATTAGAGTTCTATTTACAGCAAGCCTTCAACTCCGAGCTCTTCTACAGTCTCTCACTAACAGATTCCCTTGTCTCTACCCAAATCACCCTTTCCAACAACTGATCATGCTTCCTATGGCACCATGCAACCTTCTTGGGAGATGGACATTGTCATAGCCCTGTCTTGAGAACAAGTGCTTGGAACTCATGCATGTGTGAGAGACAAGTCAGAAGATGGCAGTCAAAGCATCATGGGAACCCCTACCATTTCCTTTAACCCCAAGCAGTTTAATTGTAATACTTCTCCAGTTTTCCCCAAGGGAGATAGAGCCAGAGAGTAAGATAGCTTGACTCAAGCAGTTCCAGGCCAGTCTGCAGCTGTAAACTATTTCAGTGTTCAACCAGGATCCTCTTACTAATTCACTGAACATATTGGAGGCTCTGCAACAGCTCTGTAAAACTCCTTTGGATGACTGGGGAGAGGGGGCAAGCCTGGACAGAAACCCATGGGCACGAACTTACTGGCTATATGGGTGAAGGGAGGGAGATGAAGTAGATGACCTATACAGCCTTTCCCATGACTCAGAGCAGATCATATCAAGCACCATCACAACAAAGCTTGTATGATCAAAGGACAGTGAAACTGCTCCGTTTAAAAAACAAAAACCAGCAGGCAGGGCTTGAGGGGGAGGTAAGAGATGTGTGTGTTCTTGGCATCGCCTAAATGCTGTTTGACCGAGAATCAGCCAAACAAGTCCAGCTTTCTCATGCCAGCTCCCTGGAATATCCATATCAGTACAGACCTGGAAGCAGTTCTGATCCATAAAAGAGGAGAAGTCTGTTCTGGTAACTAGGAAATAGGAGTCAAGCCAACATGCTCTCCTTCATTGTGGGATTAAGCATTAACTGCCTGGAGAATGGAAGGCCCAACAAGGCAAGCTGCCTCAGACCACCTCCCCCCCCCCCCCCCCCCTCTCTAAATGGCAGAAATGTACTGCACACAGAAGGATATCTGATATGAGACCCTTCGTAGGCAGTTTTACTGTTCACCGTTTTAAAAGGATGAAGCATGACTACAGCTACAGCAGACTTTGACAGACTACCTTATAAGAGAACATTAAGTCAGATATTGCCCTGTCTCCAACCTTCCCTTCCCTAAAAGTTTCCCTCTTTTAGGGAAGGTCATTGAATGTGTAGCTACCCAACAACTGCAGGTGCAGCTGGATGCCAAGATTGTAGCCTTGGTTGATGATTGCCTGGGTATCAACCAGGGAAACCATGTCCCACTGTTCTCAGACTTTTAGCAGATTTTGATTCAGTTGACTGTGAGGTGCTGATAAGTGTTTATATGACTGGGTCAGTATTTGTGGGACAGCTATAAATTGGTTCTTCTCTTTTTCCTAGCAGAAAAGTTCCCAGCAGTAGTGATGGGTAAGTGCTTGTCATCCCCTTCAAACTTATTTTGTGAGTTCTTCCAGGTCTTTATCTTGTCACCTCTTCTGTTCAATGTATATGAAGCTGCTGGCAAGATTGTGCAGTGATTTGGAGTGTAGGTTTCATCAGTATGCTAATGATACCCAGCTCTATCGCTCATTCTGCTCTGACCCTGGCCCTGAAGTCTCAGCCCTTCCCCAGTGCCTGGTTGCAGCTGGGGACTGGATGTGGGTGAACCAATTGAAACTGAACACAGACAGAATAGAGACAATGGTGGTAGGCAGACCCTGTGATTTGGGGAAAGAGGGTGATGCCCATCACTGATGGGGTTCAGCCTCCCCTTGTTACTCAGGCTTGCAGCTTTGGGGTGCTCCTGGATCCTCAAATGGTGGCCACCATTGCTCAAAATACTTTTCACCAACTCCATCTAAGTGAAAAGGCTCTTTCAGATTATGATCTGGCCACTTGATCATCCACTCCTTTGCAACCTCACAGCTAGACTACTGCAATCTATGTAGGGCTGCCCTCTTGATAAGGGCGGATCACCAGGAACACAACACCAGTGCTCCAGAGTCTGCACTGGCTCCCAATAGCTTTCTGGGCACAATTCAAGGTGCTGGTTTTGGTCTATAAGGCCCTAAACTGTTTAGGCCCTACCTACCTAAAGGACTGCCTTCTCCCTTACTCCCCATTGAGATCTTTAGGTTCAGCAACCTCCGACAAGCACCATCAGTAGACCAAGTCCACTTGGCAAAAAACATATGGGAGGTCATTCTCTGCAGTCACTCCTCACGCTCTAGAACTCTCTCCCTCTTGAGGCCTGCCAGACCCTGAGCCTGAACATCTTTCAGAAGCTTGGCAAGACCTCTTTATGTGAGCAACCATTTACCAAACAAATCTAAGATGAGATATAGTTTAGGGGGTCTCTCTTATCTTGATGTTCTAGTTCCCTTCTAAATTGTTTTTGTCTTGTAGCTCTCTTGTTTTTAAGTTATTCTGCTTTTTTACTGTAAGCTGCCCCGATCCTTTGTGGGGAAGGGCAGCATATAAATTGAATCAATTAAAGTCATACACTGAGCAGTGAGAAAAAGCTTATGGCTTAGAAAAAAAAAAGTTAACCCCAGACTGTCTACAACAGATTTTTAAAGTACTGTTTCTCAGCCAGGATTTTAGGTTGTAGCCGTGTTGGTTGGAAGGGTTTTTGAACCCGAAAGCTTGCTTAATAACTATTCTCCAACCATTTGGGTTGGTCTAATAAAAGATATCAAATTCACCCAAGGAACCTTGTCTGCCTGTTTCTCAGTCAGGCTGACCACAGGGATATTGCTCATCTTAATTTAAGATTCCCCTGTTACATGCATGAGCTTTATTATACCCTGTTTGGCGCAGAAAGGACTCATGACAATTACACACAGTAACTACATAATTCCATCTTGTAAAGCAGGGCACTAAAGTTTCCCATATTTTATCATCCAAATTTATGATTTTGCTTCCACAGTGAGTCTCCAGATCCTGCAGTTACATACACCACATGCTCCAAGACCAGTAAATCTGAACTCAACTCTTGTCAAGCACTGTAAAATGAAGCTAAATGAAGAAGCAAGTAGCTGCTACACAAGGAGTGCACAAGCACTCCCTCTAAAATGAAATAATTTGCCAGTCTGAAGCCTTGTAACAGCCATTCCATGGCATGTGGGGCAAGTTTTTTTCAAAATACTTGAAGTGGAAAGAGAAGTACAACTGAATACCAAGTGGGTCTTCTGTACAATTTGCCAGCAAAGCTCTAATGCTATACCTTCTCTGTATTACACAAATCTAAATCAAAGAGAGGATACTGTTTGGACTCTGAATATTCTCAATCCGATCCTTTTTGGCTTTCCAAAATGTAATTCAGTCCTTTGTGATTTCAGTTTTGATGGCAGGCCTTCTGCGTTATTGTCCAGTCTGTTCTGTTGCTTGAAGATCACAGAAGAGCCCTAACCAGGTTATTCTTTTACCACACTGAGAGACTCAGACTTTGATCTATACTGTCTCTGACTGTTGCCACTGTAATAATTTCTACACTTATGTTTTCTAGGATGTATTAACTACAGTATGGTAGATGAGAAATCTCAGTAGGCTTCAAGCTCACGTAGAATGTTGAATAAATGGAAGTATTCAAACAGATTTTTTAAATTCATTTCTCTATTCTTAAAACATTTCAGTGACCTCGAGTTCAATGTTTTGAGTTTAAATCTACTGCAGAGGCATATACAGCTGTTATTCTCGTTTCATATATCTAAGAAGCCTTCTGATTTTTTGTGCGATAGACTGTCTAGTAATACAAACCTTCTCATAGCTTGACACAGGCTTAACACTCATCTCAAATTTATCACAAGCCCCATCAAATCTGGAACTGCTGCCTTTGGTCTCAAGGGCTGAAGCCGTTTCAAAGCCTGGTCTGAAACATTCAGGTTTTCTTGCATGTCATAGAAGCTTTGCTTTTAAGTATTTGGGGGGTTTTAATAATTTCATGACAATTTACTTTGTCCATTTTGTAAAATACCCTCTAACTAGCAGATTATTTCACTGGATTGACAGGATAACAGCCTGTTTTTCAAGCTTGGGGTTTCTGCTCGTGTAGCCTTGAAACTAAAGTAAAATGGGTTATGGTCTCGGGTCACCTTCAGATTGGAGTTTCACAGTCATCTCCAGTTTAGCCTGCTGTACCAAAAAAGGAATAACAGTCTTTCAAGGAGTTTACACCTATCCAATGACCCAATGTTTTCCATGTATTTGAACTTCAATAAGCACTAAACTGGCACTTACAGGGCGTTACTCTATTAACCTTCCTGAGTACAAGCATTCATGCTTAGAAGAAAACAGAACTTAACACACTAGGTAATGCTACTAAATATAAGTAATGAGTCAAATCACTTACTGAAATTCCTAAAACTTCATTTTAATTTCTTATCAGATTAAAAAGAGATTGCATATGGCTTGAGAAGACCTAATTATTTCCTTGTTTTTTTAATATGGCCTGAAGTCAACTGCCTGTTCATTTTCATTTAATAACCATGTTAAAGGTATTTCTAAAAGAACATTTCAGAGGGCAATTATTTGAGACCTCCAGCTGTGAAACAGATAAGATTTAGGCAATTCTTTGCCATGCCAATTGCTATTAAATAACTATTTATCACACTTAGTTGTATTTTTTATAGAAATAAAGTTAAAGTTATTGTATAAAGGACTGTGGCAGGAACAATAAGAAGAAAGAGCTAGAGGGAAGTGTATATAGCAAGGAACGTCTGGGATCCTCACACCAGTTCATTGGTAAACTAGCTCCTCTTATGGGTTCATGTATGTGGCCTTTTGATTCAACTATGTATTGATCAATCAGAAGGTTTACCTAGCTCAGGTGAGTATAGGAGAGCACAGAGCCTGCTGGAAGGTGCTATACAGTGGGAAAAACAGTTTCTCAAGTGCGCTGCCTCCAACTTAAACAAAAAAAATAGAGAAAGAGTCCAGCACATTTAACTAGTCTTGAAAGAAAAATATTAAAAGGACAGAGAGACAGCAGGAGATGCATTCCGCAATGCAAAGGGCTGTGGGAGGTAGCTTTTGAAAAAAGAAAACAACAACCTTTAAAAGAGATTTAAAACCTATTATGTGAGCCCGCTGAGGAAATCAACAATGCAGTAATAGTTAGATCATCTCCAAAGTATTTACACACTGCCTTGAAGAAACTTCTTATATCAGAAGTACAAAGTAGAAAGATCTGTCACCCAATTATACAAAAAAAGATATACACATAGTACATTCACTTTTGAAAGTTCCTGTCTAATGACATTCATCAAAAAAGAAACACAATTTAAAAACAGAGAAAAATAAAACATATTAAAGGCCTTTAAAGCACTGCAGTCATACTGCTTCATTAGGAATAACATGGCTGAGACAGTATGGCAATTACTAGCCATTTCCCATAAATTGGATTCCATAGCTGTTCAGTATGAGGGACCTGTGGGTCACGCTTATTTTCCACTTTCTGAAGCCTAATTGGAGCTGCGTAGCCTAGCTTATTTTAGTAGAACTTGAAATATGGGCCAATTCTCTGGAACTGCAGATGATGCCATTAAACTTACTATTACACTAAAGTTTAGTGATGCTTAAAGTAGTTACTAAAAGAATGTGTGTGGGAACATAAGAAATTTCATGAAAGAGTGCAATGAAATATAATTTACTTATTTATTTTTTTTAAGCCAATTCAGAACAAAAATCAATTTATGTAGCTAGCGGGTCCCGACAAAACAAGAGTAAGACAGAAAAGTGGTAAGTAGGGAGGGGATGTGGAACTTTCTTTTGTACATGCATTCATTGAAGTACAAATGTAGCCCACTTGGATGCCTCCTAACACACACCTAGCTCCTCCTACTGATAAAGTGAAGTGTTGAAAGACACCTCCTAGCAAACATTCTATCTAACTACAATGTAGAACTAACCTGAATTCAGGGCCAAATAACAATTAATAAAAGCATATGCAACAGAAACTTTTACACCCATAGCCTTAAGTGGCAACATTTATAATAGCTTGATTTCTAGCCTCTCCTTCCCCCAACCAAACTGACGGAGAGGTGGAAGAAACAACAATGAGAAAACATTACTGCCCTCCTGGCTTGGAAGGAAGAAGAAAGAATTTCTATCAGGCTGCCTAGAAGTAACAGCAGAAAAGAAGCTGCAGGTGACAAGGAACTGGCAGAATAACAACTGATGCACAAATGCTATAAGACAGCCTAATGCTATGGAGTGTAAACAGGCCCATGAGGGAACATTTTTGTACAGGCTGGAGAAAGGGAATAACTTAGAAAGGGATTAGAAGAGCAAGACAAAGTAGTGATGGGAGAGGAATACAAGAAAAAGTGATTACAGGAGGAAGGAGTTGAACACGAAGGTGAAAGAACAGAAGTGGCAAAAAAGGTTAAAATGTCCAAAAAGAAAAAGTATAAAATGAACTAAACAGAGAGCAGTTAGTTTTTAAGGAGCAGCAGAAATACAGGACAAAGCCAAAAGAGAGAACAGCCATCGTGCCAGGTGCAGCTCCTCCCATCAGTCAGACAGGATATGCTACCCTTCAGAAGAGACAATCCAACTAACATGCAGCTGGAGGAGCACCAAGGAGGGTGGGTCATGCAAAGCAGAAATATTAAAAAAAAGAAAAGGAAAAAAGAAAAAGTTAATGCAAGAAGGGAAGGAAGACAAGAGGCAGGTCTTATCCAAGACTTTACTAGCATTCAGACAAATTATATCCAGGGCTTTTGAAGGCATAACAAAGAACTCTGACCGTGGCAGCAGAGTTCTTTGTTATGCCTTCAAAAGAAACTGAAGATTTGCTCAATAGAATCTATACACAGAGATGCCCTGCTGGTAAAAAGGTTTATTCCAATTCTTCAACTACCTCTTTTAAAAAGGTACCTTCCTTCAATCTTCAGATCTCTCCATTGTCTGTTAGCGATTGTATTAATGCCTTGTGCTCAGTTCCTGAGCTATTTTAGAATGAATCTCAGGCAGGCTCTCCTGTCAATCAAAGAATGCCTGGTTCACAGATGTTGAAAAAAAATTGCTGTCATCTTGAATACAAGAGGCAAACCTGACTCGAACTTTCTTCCATCACGTTTTGATGGTAAGGGTTGGATCTTTAAGCAAATGTAACACCTGTGAAAGGGTGTGAACTATACAGAACTATGCACAGTCTGTTGAGCTGACAAATTAAACTGAACTGAAAACATGATCATGTCAGAACCAAGAGGACTTCACTGATTTTGAACACTTTTTTTTATCTCTGGTCCACCTGCAAAAATGAGACCTCTATAACCATAACCTCAGGTTACTCAACATTAAAACAAAATAGGAAGAGGCAGTGATGTTTACTTCTCCCAAGTTATTTATTTATTTTATTTCAAGTTTAAGAAAGTGTCCTTAGGTGTCCAGCAATAAATCCTCTTAGGATCATCAGAAACCACAAGTATCATTATCATACAAGACATTTGCAAAATAATGTTAGATAGCTGTTTAGAGCAACAGAGAAAGGGAAAAAAATCCACCAAAGAATAAAAGATGAACTATGATAAGCAATTCCCTATTTCAAACACAGTATTTTAAAGTGTAGTAATATAATTTACAGTTCTTATTTTGGAAATTATAGGTTTACAGTAAAAAAAAATAAGTCTCCTGATAAGGAAAGAAACAAGAATTTCTTATGGTGATGTCTTTTATTGGACCAACTGCATAGTTGGGATAGAGTCAGAAATCTTACATAATTCCTGGGCCATCACAGCTACAACATCCCTCTAACAGTGATATGGAAGGGATCTGAGACAACCCACTCATTATAGAGCAGGAAGTCCTCTGCAGGTGTCTGCAGAGACATTCAAGACTATTTTTATTCTACTTGCAACCCAATCCAGACAAAATGACAAGAGACTAAAATTAGAATAGGGGAAATCTAAAACTTGGGAAGAAATGCCTCTGAAAAGAACCACAGAAATCAGAGCAATCAGCTGCAGAAGAGAATTCATGGCTGGCACATGACAGCATGTGCCGGCTGGCACATCTCAACTTCAGGCTTCATGAAGCTCTCACTGTTTTAATGATTGCTATTAAGTGCGAGGTGAATAATCCAAAATTCAAGCACAATGGAAGCTTACTGGGGACTGAATGAAAGTTATAGGTTGTGGCTCATTATTCAGGTTAAATTTCTTTTACATAAGATGGACTATGAAGTGGTTTTACATTTCTATCAAAATTAACGCTTTTTAACTGGAAGGAGGCATGACTAAGTTCAGGGAAAGGGAGAATAGGAAACATTTTTATTGACTATATAAATCTGGGTCCCATTTAAAGACACCACATCATCTTAAACTGACTGATTTTGTTCTAAGGAAAGAAAAGGCATAGAAAGTAAGAGAAAATGAGTTGTCTGCCACAAAGATTCATCAATTACATGGAAAGGCAGAGGCGTTTTAAACCTTTGTTATACAAGTATTAAAAAAGTGGTGACAGTGCAAAGGTGTGTGGTCCATCCAGAGGTCAAGCATGAAAAACTTATCAGCAACAAAACACTACGTGTCACTGGAGATTGAAACCCACTCCCTCATTCACCTCATGAAGTTACACATGTAGGACCAGATGTCTTTCACCTTGCAGAGTGCCCCCACGATGTGTTGTGCTACAACAAACTAATTCACATTTTGTTGTAAGGTGAAGTATCCACATTCAAATATGGCATGCACCTGGACCAGGAAGTGGAAGAGTTGGAGGATGTCATCTGAGCTGGCCCCTGTGAACTGGTTTGTCAGCCCTGGGAAGTCTTGAGTACATTTAGTGAAGGCTTCAACACATTAATTAGCGTATGAAAACTCATTTTTTCACAAGGACTTTATCAAGTGTTAGTCATTGAATTTTGTTAAAACTACTCAAAATGAAATGTCATCCTCCCTACTCACCCCAAATTGTTCAGCATTCTTGTGATTCTTGCAAGATTTCACTAATTCAGTCAGAATCTTTCAGTCTGTACAGGACCTGAATGAAGATTGTTTTAACTTTTTAAATCACCTTCCCCCACACCCACACAATAAATGCAAGAGATGACCAGCGCTCCTCACCTGCAGCCCCTTCTTTTGCTGAATACCTTTAAGGAATGAAACAGCTGAAGTCATGCTGATCTTACATTTGTCACCAAGCTGAGCTCTTGGCTTCCTCTTTCCTCAAAAAGGGAACTTTTCAAGTATAGTACTTACCAGCATTAAACAATTTCTCTCTGCCTACTTGTTCTTGGAATTCTTTCACAACCCCTCTTCCTCTAGGATAAGTACAGACAGTCAAAAGTCCTGAGACAGAATCAATTCAGTCTTTGCACATTAGTCTAAGCTGCGTAGATTAAACTCATAAGCACATGAACAGACATTCACTTTTGATGCTGGAAATGCAGCCATATGCCTGCAGTGGCTCAGGTTAGAAGATGTGGGGTGCTACAGCATGGAGCTTGGTTAGCTGGAGCAGACGGCTTGAGCCAAGGCTAGCCCATCCACCATGCAAGGAGGGGTTTGTGGGGGAGGTGCAAAGTATCGTGGGATGCTGGAGGACTGTGAATTAACTTGAATCTGGAGGGGATCTGGGACAGAAGTTCAATAAACTGGTTTAAACTAAATCAGTTAAGTCTGATACTATATCCATTCAGGTGCATGTTAAACCAGTTTTTAATAAGTTTCAGCTAAGTGACCATCTTCCCATAATTATATATGTAATTTTAAAAAAGTGTCTTCATAGTTAAGAAAAACATTTAACTTCACATTTCTGAAGGCATATTTTCTATTTGAGAAAGGATCAGAGCACTGGTGTGAAAACAGAACCAATTTTAAGTAAAAGAAAATTGAAAGCACCAGTTTATGTAATGGTGATGGACTGAAAAGTTTAAATGAAATGCAAGAAAACTTTTTTCAGGTTTTCAGCTATTTGGCATAGTTCTACCCCAACTTCTTTTTAGGGCTGACCTTTGCATGAATACTTATCCATGCCATTACACAAACAAGATATTACAGATGCTTGATTTTACTATTACACCCATGTAGCAAGTGAACACAACCTTGTTTTTAAAATGGCAACTATCTCCAGATTTCAATTGTTTAATAAAAAAGAAATTAACTAAAACATGTTTCTGCTATCTTCTCAGGCCCTTATTTCTGCTATTATGACCACCCACCTGCCCAGAAGGAACATGCACCTAACTTCCCCTCTTTCTTTCTTAGAAACTTTAAGAAAAGAAGGAAAACATAAATTAAGTTGATCATGAGCAAGACGCACACTTTGCTCAGAGGAAGAATAAAGAATGTCGAGTACATGAGCAAAAATTAATTTCACTATAACAAACAAGTTGATTTTACACCCCACTGTTTGTCTTGTGAATTTGTCACTGTGATTTAGTGGGTTAAGTGGATAATTGAACATTAAGAAAAAGTAGTGAAATGAAGTAAATAAAATAAAGATAGGCATGGACAAATACAACAGGATGCCTGAGAAAAGAGGCCCTATGGGTAGGAACCTACTTAAATTGAAGTTTTACATTTTTGTGGAAACTGAAAAACGATGATCTGCGCAACTGCCATGAAAAATGGCATTGGTTGCGATTTCCCAGAAAATCAACCAAAAAAAAAAGAAAGAAAAACTTAATATAACTAAAATGCTGGTTCCCCAGTGGGAGCCAGTGGTCCTCACTGCTGCTGTGGCCTGGCCTCACAGCCTGCCTGGGAGGGGAAGGTGCTGGCTGACAGAGTGGCAAAAAGGGCAGCAGCCAAGATGGTGGCTGCCCCCTTGTGTGCCAATCAGCACTGAGGGGCAGGGCTGCATGAAAGGCAGCCAGCAGTCAAGATGGCAGCCACCCCCTCATCTCTTCTCCCTCTGGGGGCCCCTGCCAATCAGTGCTGAGGGGTGAGGCTGCCATGAAATTACGATGAAAATAGTCTCTTAGGGCTGCAACCAAGCTTTGAAAATTGTTCTCTCGCAGCGGATTAGGTAGGTATCACTTTGTAGGTCAAATTTATGGAGAATGATTTTGAGGGAGAATCATCAATCAAAATGAGGAGCCTTTAAATCAGGAGACAGAAAACCATCATCAATACGCAACTGATTTTGATGGATATCAGGGGTCAAAAAAACCCACTAAAAAAAAAAAAAAAACTCAAAAAAATTGAAAGCATTGCATGCTCAGGCAGCATGTGCTACTGAGAAGTGGAGCCAGGCAACCCGAAGCCATGGTGTGGCTGCCAGCCAGGCTCCGCCCAGCAGGGTCACCGTGGCTGTAGCCCTGGGAGGCTTCCAGGACCCCAGGTAAGGCTGCTGGGGCCAACACAGTGCTGGCCCCAGCTTCCCCTACTGCCCCCAGGGTAACTTGCTGTGTGCTAAAGCACATGTGATATGGGTGTTCCCCAGAGACAAGTAGCTGTAGCGCAAGGTGCACTGCTGCTACTTGTCCCTGGGGATCTAAATGTCCGTGCATAGCTGGACGTGCCATGGTATACAACTTTGGTTCTCTGAAACCGCAAGGGACATGCATTTTTAACTTCAGATCTGAGTGTACAAGAAAAAACTTTCCAAGGTTTGCAGATAAAACGTATTATTTTTGGTGGTGTAGGTTGTAGCTGTGTTGGCCTAAGGACATAGGCAAACAAGGTTCTTTGGTAAATCTGATATATTTTATTAGACTAACTCAAATAGTTGGAAAAATTCTTCTTAGCAAGCTTTTGGGTTTAAATGCTTCCTCAGCCTGAAGAAGGGTATCTGCAGTTGGTGTGTGCTCTTCTTGGATGGAATGAGTAGTAACGAAGACAGAAGCTGGGCTGCTCTGTATGCGAGACAGGCAGTCAGTGAAGATGTAAATTAAGGAGTCAGTGGGTGAGAGACGGGCTGTGGGGGAGGAGGAAGGGGAATGAAGGCAGCTAGTAAACAGTGGGGAGGTACCTGAGGACTCAGATGTCAGCAAGTTATGATGCATCATAAATCTAAGGTCTACATTTAGTCCATGATTTTTTGTGTGCAGGAGGTTGATGAAGTGAAGTTCATAGGCTTGTCTGTGAAAAGTGTTTTGTAAGTTCCCTTTGATGATTAGAACTGAGAAATTGGAGAGTGGTTTTCTTGTGAGAAATGTGCCCCACAGGTAATTGGGTATTCTTATCCTTAATAGATTTTCAGTGTGTTCATTCTGATGCACTGTTGTTGTTCGGTCTCTCCTACATATTTTCCATCAGGGCATTTAGTGCACTGGATGAGACGTATTATATTTCTGGAAGTGCAGCTGTAAGATCCAGGAATGCTGATGGTTCTGTTGTGGGGGGTAGTAATTGTGGGGGCAGTGGAGATATATGTTGGCAGGTTTTACATTTCTTGTCATGGCATGGTCTGGATCCATTCGGTGTGTTTTGGGCTGTACGAAGTTTGCTTCTGGTGATGAGGTTAGTGAGGTTTGGTGCTTGTTTGAAGGCTAGGATGGGTGGTTATTTTTGTGTATTTATTATTTTATTAAAATTTAAAATAAAAAGAGAATGCTAAACTAATTTGATAAGTAACGTGATTTCCTACTTATAAATGAGCACAACTGGAAAAGACAATGATAAACTGACAGACAACACATCCTCTGGGAGGCAGTTAATAACAGCTGAGAGATATAATTGGAAGAAACCAAAAGACCTAAGCCTACAAAGTAATACTTTCCTGCACAGTTGTTGCTGGCGTAAATAAGGAAATCTTCCAACTTCTTTATCTTTATTTTTTTCAAATGTACCATCCATCCACACTATATTATAAAGTGGCAGCTACACAGAGTTAGTGTCATGGAGAAAGGATTTTTCTCATGTGTTCTATCAGGGTTAAGGAGATAGGGAATCCTTGGCAGTAAAGCAATAGAGGTATAAAAAACTAACACACTTTTCAAATAGTTCTTTACTCAAGAATTTTAGTAAGAGTTTATTTATGACACAGCCAAGAACTAACTCATTACCCCAAATGCCAGTGACAGCCACACATACATACCCAGCCAGTAAGTCATTACCGTTTTTACTTTAAACACTTAACACAGTACGTTAATGACTGAATGAGACAGGAAAATGTTTTCTTGGTATCTCATGAGTGTGTGGAATTTACTACAACTTATTAAAATGTCAGTTAGAAAATTACAACGTCTTTATTTTTTGGAGACAGATACCATAAGTGACTTGCTATGTAAAGTTATTCTGTACTTGCAGCCTCATCCAAGACCAGCAGAAGTAAAGTGATAAGAAAGCTCAGTGAGCTATAGAGTGCAGACTCTAGCAGAGTTCTATAATTACATGAACGAACTGTTCAATTACACCAAATCTAAATAAAGCCTGAGGGGCTGCAGCTCAATGCACAGTATTATGAAAGGTAATTTTGATAATACTAGGAAAGTGTGGTGGAGGAAGGGAAGACCAGCCATGTATCAATCACTAATGAAAAAAATATACTTCTTATGGAAGGATAACACCACACTTCTATTAAAAAATGTGTACAATCTTTTACTAAGGAATAAAACCCCCCAAACCTCCCACTTTTCTCACAGAATAAACTTTCATATATAATCATTTAATTCCAGTTTGAGAATTTCCATTCCTGGTTAGAGTTAAAAGGCAGTTTACATGTAAAGAAAGAAACCCCCCCAAGGGCTCTCCTATCTTTATTAGCAAAGTAAAGTCCAAAGCTGAAATTCTGAATACTTTCAGAGTTCAGTTTCTCTTTTCTGGAAACAGAGTAGGAATGAAACACCTCAAATTGAAACTCCTTCTAATTTCAGCAGTTCCCCATTTCTCTTGCTGGTATGGCTAATTACTATCAAAATACCTTGCATTTTATTAAGTGTTCTGCCCACATATTTTGATCGAATTTTGCTCCAGATTGAAAGTCAGCCTCTAAAGAGGCAATTGGGAACATACAAGTCTTCCTGACATGCCAGTGGAATTTCTGTTAAATGAATCCACTTCCTCTCTCATTTTGTAATTCCTCCCTGAGTGACTGTGGAGCTGGAATTTAGTTTTTCCAAGTCAGGCAAACTTGCCATGATACTTTACACAGACCAAATAATTTTCTATATTATGCAGATCATGTCTTTGAGGATGATACAGTGATTAACTTACTCCATGGGGGAGAAGAACTCACAAGAATGTTTTGCACTCGGAGTATAATTTAGCTAATTCATGGGATTAGGTTCCTCAGGCCTTGTGTAAAGTGAGGGTGTGAGATCCAGTCAAGGGCATACACAGACCACTGTGGTATTTAAACTGAGTAGAAAAGTAGTGCCCTTAGAAATAGAAGCTGTATTTAAAAGGCTACATAACAGGTGTATCTACACATGTGATTTAATGCTCAGTAGCTTATTTTACTGTGCATCATGTTAAAAAAGTGTGATTACACTAACGAGCAGTAAAATAAGCTACTGTGCATTAAGCATCACTTAAAAATTGTATGCTGTGAATTAAGGCAGCCTAATATGCATTTGTTTAGTACCTCACACTGGAGGTACTCAATTTAATGCACATTAGGAAAACCGCCTCAATGTATGTGTAGATACGCCCAATTTGTCCTAGATTCCACAACCTGCTGTGAGTGAATAGGGTTGCAAACCATCCAAATACATGCAGTCCAAGTTTTATTGTATTGCAAGCTAGGTAGATAGACACCACTATTTAGTGACCTTGCTCCACAATAACCGACACTGCCTTCATAAACAGTAGTGCTGCTTGTAACGGTTTTACAGACTGTCCTGATTTGCTATCATCTTACCAGAGTAAGGTCCTCCATAGCAAAAAAGGAGCTACTATTCACATCATGTGTGAATTGAAAAAACTCACTCACTCACTTTATATAATCTCTTCTGAAGTCATTAATGGCAAGGATAAGGACAGTTTACATGCTAAATAGTAGAGATTTCACATAGCATTTCTAAAAGAGGAAAATCAACTTTATTGCTCCTTTTTATTTAATTTTTTTAATTTTTACAGGGCAACCTGCAGCGGTTGGGAAAAAAATGAACAAAGGGACCAAGGGCCAATTAAGAAGTGAAAGTTAAGGAAACAATAGGCAAACCAAAACCAAAATATCCAAAGTTAGAGACTCGTAACTTGCCATGTCATACATGGCTGGCTTATTCCTTTGTTTTATCAGCGGTTGCCCTCCATGCAGCTGTTGATATTTTGGGGGAGTTTCTAAATGAGAATGGAAAGAAAACTACAGACAACTTGCATTTGCACATAAACAAAATTCTTGTACTATGTAAGCAATAAGTGATAGCAAGCATCTATGTTTTTCCAACAGCTCTGAATTCATCCAATAATTAGGGGTCCTACTAGATTGTAGCATGTGCCATGACTGGATATCAGCATAACCCAGAGGTGTCACACATCCATCCTGCTCCATTAGTACATTTTGCACTAGCATATTTATATTCTGCAGAATCTAAACTTCCAGTCTGGGGGAAAGTGGAAGGAAGGTTAACCTTTTTTTGCTTTTACAGTTGCAACTAAAATCTTCCAAATGCAAGGATGTATAAACAAATCTCAAAATACATTCCTGAGTCAGCAGAGCCTCAAGGAATGACTCTAGGAGGCATTACTGAAAAGTGTAATCACTATGCTTCCAAATAAAACTAAGAAGATACTTGGCTTTTCATCTGTAATTATTTCAATCGTTGATAATTTTATCAGATGGGAAGAAGAGCAGAGATTTGCTCCAGAAGAGGAAATTTAGAGAGGAAACAGGGGAGACAAACACAAAAGGATGAGGAACACGAATAAAAAAAAGGGTAGTAGAAACAGCATGGGCCTAATGGAAAGAATTTTCCCCCACTATGTAATAGTGAATGATTTAAATGAGAAGAGCTAGAAAATTAGTTACTACATATGGTCATGTTCTACCCTTGATCCTTGTGCAAACCTCCTACAGACACAGACAGGAGATCTGCTGAGGACAGAGTACTGTATAGCCTCACATTCATGCCCTGGTCTGCATACTTAAATTAAATGTGGAAGTAAGTGCTCACAAAAGAATGAGCGGACAATCCACAGCCTAATCTTCTGCATACTTATCACTTCCTCCCAAGTGTGCTCAGAATCTACTAGTCAGTCCAGAACTTTGCATCTTTTCCAGCTTTATTTTGTTGATGGACCATTACATGTTATTGGGGTGAATTTTTCTATTTATGCACTAAGAATGATCACCTAACTTGGCCTCCTGCACAGGCCACAGGAACCTCACCCAGTATATTCTGCATCGAGCCTAGCAGTTCAGTGCAAGCTATGGCATCTCTTTCCAGGATATATCTACACACCACCTTCATACTACCTTTAATATAGGTAGTATAGATAAGAGCAATGATGAAGATATGACAGCATGGACTAGCACATGAGCTAGCACAAGCACTGAGGTTGCTAGCCAGGGCACTGCATCTTTGTTGTCTTTTGTTATTTGAGCTACCTAGATTAAAGTTAGCTGCAGCTACCTATGTTACAATCACTCCTATATGCTGTGTATATATACCCTTATAACGGCATACAATCTTGATTCAGAGACGCTCCAAATGACAGAATCCTGCTAGATGCTGTACTTACATACAGCATAATAAAACCCTAGTTCCAAAGAACTTGAATTCTAGAGTGGGTGTAAAACCACTGAAAGGTAAGGGAGAATGAGAACAAGTGAAACTAATAAAAATCTATCTTGCTATAGGCTGGCTATTTTAAAAAAGCTCTTTGGATAATTGGCTAAAGAATCTCTGCTTTAACGATATTGTCAGTTTAGAAATGTAAAGTCACTAGTAAAAGCCGTTCATCCTAGAACAGAGAAAGGAAAAAGAATAAACCATATTTCTGCTCAATTTGGAAGAAAGTACTTATTCACCCGCAGTGCAACAGGAGACAGAGAATGACCTACTTGCAAAAAAGTATTTCAAAGTCATCACAAATATTCACTAAAATTATTCACACAAGTCAGAAGTGGATCCTTTGTAGACAAGTTCAAATTTTATATAAATGTGGCTGAAGAAACCTTGTTAGGTTACCTCATTATTTTTTGTGGATTAAAATGAGTTAAAACATACAGGAAGACTGTAAAGATGCTTGCAAAAACCAATTTTTCAGAAGGCACCTTACAGCCGACCACTAAACAATAGAAATTGTCTTGTACTTCTGGCCCGTTTTATTTTCAAGCCACCCCACCCAGTTCTGGGAAGGGCACTATGATAAACCATTGATTCGTTTCCAAGATGGTACAATGCGAAGTCAGTGTTAAAAACAGTTAAACAGGATACGATATCATTAACTTAAACTTATAAAAATGAGAATGCAGCAAAAAGGTACACATGGACATACCACCACCACTTTACCCCAAAAAGGAGTCCAATGACACTAGTGGATAGCATCACACAGCTGTAAGCAAATTTATTACATGAAAGGGAATAAGTAGACAAAGCCTAGATACTAACAGACAAGGATGGATCTGGGAGGAAGGTGCAGTGGTGCAGTCACAACCCATCTTTGATTCCTGGTCCACCCAAAGTTTAAAACCAACCATCTGACAGTGGCAGCAGCATTTCTATTCAGGCATCAGTGAGGGGGTCAATGACTTGAGGCTCATTATAACCTACCCAATTCCTTCTAAACTCTTCATTCCACAAGTGCTAATAACCGTTTTTCCTTTTAAAATGGCCTTGTTGTTCCATTTATTAAGATATCCTTCCTTCTGTAATTCTGCTATCAGCTGCTCCTTCTAATGTAGTTCCTACTTCACAGCCCTGAAAACTGATTTTAACTCTAGCTAAAAACTTTAATTCAGGTGTGGAAACATTAACTCTAGAGGTGCATTGATTCTTCGGTTTGATACTGGATCAGTACCAATATAAAGAAAATTGTCTGTATCACAAATCAGCCTGAAGTGTTCGATAGTTTAGCAGGTAAGTGTCCGTGCATGCGCGCAGCTGCAGCGCAGCACGCAGACAGTGAGGAGCAGAGCCCAGCAGCTTGGAGAGCTGCCTCCAGCTGGTAAGTCTCTTGTGTTGGAAGGGGAGGGAAGGGGTGTGGGGGAGGCAGATCAATGTCCCCATGTGGTGAGGGAGGGAAGGGGCAGGCGCTGCCCAGCTGGGGTGGGGCATGGCATGGGATGAAGCCACGGCTCATCGAGTGGGGGGACAGCTCCCACCACTGTGCACACTTCAGGAAGGCATGGGGGGGCGTGCACCCCCAGATCTGCGCAGGCGGGTGGGAGGGCTGAAGCTGCGGTCTGGGGGCAGGGCTGCGCTGGGCTCTTCTCAGCAGCAGCTAGACTCGGGGCAGGCAGCAGGACTGGGAGGGAGGTTACAGAGGGGGTTGCAGCCACCCCAAATTTTGCCATAGCCCCCCCGTAATCCCACACAGCACAGCCCCGGCTCAACTCCCACCTCCACCCACTCACCAGGAAGAGCCAGGGCGGTGGCGCTGGGAGCGGGGCAATGTGGGGGGGGCTACAGCAGCTCCGTCACACCCCTGCCCCACCCCTGCTGGGCAGCGCTTGCCCCTACCCCCTCCCTCACTGCAAGGGGCATTGATCTTCCCCACCATGCCCTCTCCTTCCCTCCTCCCCCTTCCACCACAACAGACTTACCAGCTGCACACAGCTGTATCAGAAGTCAGATCAGTATTGGATGATACGCCTCCTTAAATATCGGTCCTCAAAATCTCTATCGGTGTACCCCTAATTCACTTGGGTGAACATCAACTCAGGCACGGAAATAACTTTCAGTAATGCATTGGATGCACTTGTCAAGATGGCTCAAGAAGGCTACATTTTGTTTTATGTACATTTAATTCTAATGACAGTATTGAAGAAACAACATTTTTGGATTACTTTGTGCCTTATTTGTTGTGTTATTACACATTATACATGATATAGCAAACTAGTACATATTCTAATAAAGTTATACTTCTGTTTTGCTTGGATCCTGAACTGAACAACATAGCCCTTGGTCCCTTACATATTAGTAAAGCTTCTAGTTTCTTTTTACCTGGAAAAAAATATGTACTGTGCTATATGCAATGATGAACCACATCATCTTCACTCACCTTGTCAAAATCCTAGATCCGCCCAGGCTGAGACACACTATGGAAAGAACAGCACTGCAGAGGTGAAAGCAGTTCAAGCTTCCCTGTCACGGTGCCTCAAGTTTGGCCTGGATCAAACACCCGCAGGAGCTGAAACTTCCCTTTTGTCATTCATTCATTCCTGTCTTCAGAAGCTGCCAACAACTGCATTGCTTTTAGCCAATACAGAATGAATTAGAAGCAGATTCACTTCACCCAGGCCAACCAGCTTTCAGCTGGTAATGGTTTTTTTGGTCATTAAGAGTCTGTTTTCAGCAGATGACCTAGAATATGATGGGCAGCATGCACAAATGCAATCTGGACCTGAGTAACTTAAGGTCAAAGATTTTACAATCAAAGTCACATTGTCCCTTCTCATATTCAGACTGGGAAAGGAAAGACGATGAAAGTAAATACATACAAAATACATTCTAGAGAAAAACATTAACGTTATTGAATTATGTTAGCTGGTGTTGCTAAAAACATACAAGATTTTAGCCAGATAAAATCACTTATTACATTTTAACCCCATAAAAATGGACCCTTTCATGGCCTTTTAAATTTGGTCCTATTATTTAAAATGGCTAAAACTTCTATCATTTAATTTCAAGTCTTACAGTAATTGATTATTAGTATCCCATATCGAGAGATGTCACATTCTAAAAAATCCTGAGCTTTTTTGCAATAACTGAAATGATAAGAAACAAAGGCTCAGTCTAGATCACTGGTGCTCAAACTTTTTGATTGACAGGCTGAATGGGTAGTGGCTGATCCACCCACAGCCCAGATCCGGTTGGTGCTCCTGATCTAGCACCTGAGGCAGTTGTGGTAGGACCCCATCTAGATGTCTGGGGGGTGGGGGGGCAGCCCAACCCCAACCTGGCCCCAAAAAGGGGAAAGGGGGCTTGATGACCTGCGGGTGGAAAAGGTTTGGCCCAGCCCTGTTCCAGCCACAGGGTAGGGGGTGAGGGTGTGGTCCGTCTTAGGTCCAGTTGGGAGGTGTGATCTAACCTGGATCCAACCACGGAGAGAGGGGAAGGGAGGGGTATGGCCCAACCTCAACCCACCATGTGAAGCTTCAGGTTGGGGAATTTGGCAGTAGCGGGGGGTGGCCATATTAATTGCCATGCCGCCCCCCCCCCCCCAAACCAAATTTCCTGATCCCTGGGGAGCTGGATGCCATAGTTCTGCGGGCCACATTTGGCCCATGGGCCAGAAGTTAAGCACCCCTGGACTAGATTTAAAAACTCTTTTAAAAGCACAGAAAAACCTATTCTCCCACTTAAAACAATGGAAATAGGAAAGGTTATTAAAGCAGAGCAAGTCTTGGGTAGTAACCTGAAAATATAGGAAATAAAATCCATGTCCTGAAGCAGTTTTGAAAATTAGCTAACCACTTATTCAGATGGAGTAGTCAAGAGAAAGAGAGAGAGAGGTAACAGCTTTTTGCAATTTAAAAAAACACCCACAGGGACAAGCTTCTAATTATTTCAGTTTTCTAATGCACTGGGGCATACACATAATCCTAGTAACACAGAACTATATCAAGTTGACTCTATAAACAATCCAATATATACTTTTTTTAGACGGTACTAAGTAGGTATACAGATACAGGCAATATAGAGGAAACCTGAAGTATGAAGCTCTTAGAAAAATATTACTGATAGAAGACCCCCAAAAAGACTCTGGTTGAGAGGGAGGGGAGGGGAGGAAGTAAAACAAGACCTCAAAACCATACATTATCACTATGATTATGCATTTAAGCTCCTTTGGCTTCTGAAACCTCGTATGAAAGAGGGAACTGGTGGAAGAAAAAAAGGAATGGAATAACCCTAAAAAGTCCAGTTGTAATTACCCAGGTTCTTGAAAAAGGTATTGAAAATATTCTGCACTTATGATCGTTCCTGATTCCAGATCTATTTATATATCCTGGGATGATTTCTGTAACTGCCAGCTTTGTAAAATCAACTTGGGGTATGAAAATTAAAGTTTGCTTAATCACCTTTGAAATCACCACAAGCAATAATGATTCTGTAATTGGAACATAATTGGCAATTTTGTTAATCGCGCATGAGGCTGAATAGAATCCAGCCTGCTCGGCTTTGGCTCTATCAGCTCTAATGGGTTAAAAAGCGGCAGCCTGGGTTTAGCAGTAATGAATAATCAAAGGGAGTATCATTCAAGTGACAGTTCGGGGAAATAGGTCATTACATAATTATTTCCTATTACTACCAGCCAGAAATAGAGAATACGTTGGATAAAGGGAAATAATAATTAAAAAAAGACAACAGGTGGGGCATACCATCACCACACTTCCATCCATTTGAACACTCAGATAGAACTTAAAAGTTGGAGAGAATCTTTTAAGTAAAAAGATACCATTTTAAATTTACATATTTTTTTTTTAGTATAACTGCGCATCCAGGTGGGGCTCTCAAAAGGACCACTGGGCCTCCTTGAAAAAATCTACCACTGACCACTGCTGAATTTACCAATGGTTCACAGGGGCTAGGGACAGACATTACACATAAACTGGTTTAAGTGATCAGAAACTGGTTTAAACCTGTAACAGAACAGATGTTCAGTGCACATAAACCAGTTTGCAAATGGCTGAAACCAGTTTGAGATAAACCTGGTAATTGCTTCTCACCCTCTTGAAGGCTCAGATCAAGTGTCAGACTTAACTGATTTGGGTCAAACCAGTTTATGCAATATCTGTCCCAGACCCTTTGCTGGTTTAAAATAAACCAGACTCCCACAGCATCCCAGCATGCTCTCTCAACTGGGCAGGACTCTCTGCTCCATAGCAGGGCTGGCCCCTCGCCAGAGCTCTGGCAGAAACTGCAGGCATCTACCTGACTTCTCCCTGCTAAGCAGGGATTATTCCCCCCGCCACTCTGCTTTACACAGACACCTCTCAGCATTAGCTAGCAGACCACATGCTGGCTACTGTTGTCTCCCACAGCACAAACTAAGGCAGACAGGCTTTTTGGAGCTAATCAACAGGTAGCTGGTAATGTCCTTCCTTGGAAAAGTTGTTTTAAGAAGATCTTGAACTAATGGAGAGAGGCTCTGCTTTCTTAATGGGTTGATAAACATTCCCTGCTGGGCTGCTCAGGAATGGGGTGGGGGGACACACATCAAAGTGTCCTGCTGGGTCTGGCCATGCCCCCCACCCCTTCCAAGCTCAGTACTGTAGAAGGGAAGGGAGGGCTGCTCTAGCGCTCCTCGGCTTCTAGCTTGGGCCACTGCAAGCATGACCCTGAATTTTTTCAGCCCAGAGGGAATGTTTGTTCGGTTACAAACTGATTTAGCCTAGCCAGGTTAGACTAACCTGCAAAGATTGAATCAATTTAGGCTCAGGCTTTTTGAATGTCTGTCCCTAGCTGGGGAGGCCCAAGATGCACTCATGGAATCACTGTAAAAACCTGGATAGTGTTAGCCTGTAAGAGGCCTACTCCTAGATGATGTTAACCATTTCTGAGCTCTGTGAACACTAAAAGTCACCATTCCCTGCCCCCCTCCCCCAATGAGTAGAGAGATAAATAGCTACTTCACTGACAGAGAACATGGCCGTACTTAAATTAGAGTACTGTTCTAATAAATCCTATACAGATAGGCAAGGATGCAGGAAAACTTAAATCACTTTTTACAGTAAGGGAATTAACTGAAGGAAACCTCTTGCTGGGAAATATGGGAACAGGCAGATTTGTATTCTATAGCGAGAACGCTCTACAAATCCATCATTCAAGACCAGTGATCCAGAACAGCTTGAAGGTAGTGGGTCAATCCTAAGTGACAGCCCACAGATTTTCAGATAATTGTTCTACAAAGAACCATCCAGAGAACGTCCTGGCAAGTCAGTTCAGTCACAAGCCAGACAGTTTTTGACCTGCTTTGTTAATCTTTTGGTGCCTGGAGCTAGGACACACCAACACTGAGCACTACAAAAAAAAGAAAGAATAACGCTACATACCACAGAGAGAATTTGGAGGTCAAAAATGAATATCCGAAACTAAAATCTACAGAACATTGTACCAATGTGCAAAGCATGTTGGGCCTGGCTACATCAAAACAAACCTCAGAGAGCATGTGTAGGTAAAATATGACCCGTGGGCTGGATCTGGCCAAAAGAGGCTTAGAGATAGCCCAAAAGAGACGGGGCCAAAGGTTAAACTGATACAATTCAGAACAATGGCTGGGCAAACAGTATTTCAACTGGCTCAGTAAACATCGTTTGGACCTTAAAGTAGACAGGAATTCTGATAAGCCATTATTGTAGTTACTTACATAGCACATGCATCATTCCCCCAAAAATTAGCCCTTCAAATCTGGGGTGTAAGTCTTAAGCAGGGAAGCTTATTATCTGCACAAGAACTGAAGCATGCAATGACGCCCCATAATGACTGACCATAGCTGTGCTTCTCTCCCAGGTCAGAAGGGGTGGGTGGATTATACCTTTTGGGGATACAGTTAATTTTAGCCTTGTTTCACTCACTGAGCAGTAAAATTGTAGTTTTGAAACTGAAGTCAGAGATTAAGTAATGCTGATGTATAGGCTCTGACCCTCCTACCTATGGCCAACATTCAGCTATATTGAGCCCATGCTGTGGCAGTTAAGATTTAAAAAAAAAAATCTTGATCTCCTCATTTTTCTCTCCCAAAACAAGGTACGTATATTATTTGGGGGCATGAACTTTGTAAAAAAATATGGCAATGTTTGAAGCCTACCACCATCAAAGAAATAGCTAGTCTGTCAGCTGCATTCTGCAACATGCCATTAGTTAAAGCATCCTGGAAATGAAAACATGCCTGGTTATAAAATGGTTTTAAAAGAGTATAGTTAAGAAATAAATAGGTTAAAAATACCTGTCATTATTTCTCTGAGCAAAAATTGCATTTAAATGACATTTACTAGCACTCACAGAAGCTCTAGATTTCCACTGCTGCAAAACAAGAATGAGGGCATTTAAAACCCAGTGATATGCAGAAGGTTGACAGAGTTGACAAAAGCTATTTTAAAATGTTTAATTGAATAAGGCAGCCAACATAAATTTAACCTATATATTGAATAATCAAACTTGCTTAACAAAATCCTTGGAGTCATATGCATTTTAATAATTTTTACATGCCTACTCTACATTATCACACTGTCAAGGTGACAGGTTCTTATTTTACTGTTTAAATTGTATTTACAGAAAATATTTTTAATGAGAATTATGATATAGTGACCAAGGTCTTATTACACTCAGTAACACAAGATATTTTGGTTTCATTCCTACAAATGATACCTAAGGATTATGCAAAGAAGACCATTTTACTTAGCTCCTATAGTTTAAAAACACCACTGCATGCAACTCTAGCCTGCCATTAACAGTACTGCCAGGTTTACTAGATGCTCATAATCTGAAAAAAAGGAACCCGGAGAGGCAGATGGCAAGCTATTACTCATGTACAACCAAGTTTGAGAGGAGGTGGAGGTGATAGCACTGGACAAATAGGGTGCAAATGTATGCTGTCATAAGTTACTTTAACCAATGCTGAAATTTAAAGAAGTCTTTCCAAGCCTTCCCAGCTAATGTATGCAAAAATATGATAACCAGAACAATGGCATGTATAAAATAGTTATGGAAAAACAGAACAAAGCAGCTGACTTAAACTACTAGAAGCCACATGGCTCCTCCTGGTGTCTACCTCACTCAAGCTATTAATTTCCTCAACTAGCAAAATTCAACCCAACAGTTTGCCTCAAGTGCAACAGAGGGAAGCCAAAGAACCATCTCAATCTTTCAGAAAATGAGGGTCAAGAGTGTAAAAAAAAAAAAAAAAAAATCAGCAAAGAATGTTAAAACCAGTAAACAATTTAATCATTTCAAGATTGGAACAATTCACAAAAAACCTCCAAGAAATCCAGAAGTGACATTTTTAACATAATCTCCAGCATATAACAACAACATGATGTGAGATGAAGGCAGTGTTTATTGCTACTGCTTGCTTTACAGAGGCTTAAAAAGGTGCAAATATAAGGTGCCAAAACACTCCCCCTACAGTTCAGGTTTCTCTTGACCACACTTCCAACATAAATGAAATACAGAGGGGGAAATTTGCAGCTAAAATTTTTAAGTACCCAATCTGCAAAGTATTGGCTTGTTTGAACACCTTTTCAGTTACCAAGCCACACCCTTCTCCTGTGTACCCGACTAGAAACCATGGGTGAAAGATACAGGATTCAGGAGCAGAATGAAATGTTAGTTATGAAACAAACTTTACCACAGCCCTATTTATGAAGAGTCGCATCTTGGTCAGGGATCTTCCTACTCAACTCAAAACTTACTGTATTAGAACTTCTTGGCTCACACAATTTTGGTTTAGCACAAAGATGCCTTGAATATTATTCACTTTAAAGCAAGCTATACATATATACAAGTCTTTATTGTTGCATAAGACTAAGTGAGATATACAATGAAATACAGCCCACCTAACAGATCAACCCGTATGACGGGATGATTTGAAGCACACACATTTTTATTACCAACTTGATAAATTACTATATTCATTCAAATATAAGATGACCCTGAATATAAGACTACACCAGTAATTAGATTCTATATATGGAAAATTTATACCTGGAAAATTATAACAAATTTATATAGAGTCTAATTATTGGAGGTTTGCCTTGAATTTGTCCCCCTCCCACTGCTACAGCGTGGAAAATAAATCTGGGCTGGTCAGGTGGTCCTCTTGTCCTCTGCTTCCCTTAACTTTTTCCCACCTCGTTACTGCCAGACCCTGCTCTCCTTGAGCACATGAAAGTGAGAGAGAAATTTGAAAACAGTGACCTTGAAATAAACATACCTGTAGTAATTTGCATATAGTACCCATAGACCCAGTTCATCCAGAATTGATGCATTTTACCTTTTTGGAAACTGCTGCAAGCTTTCACACAGGTACTCCATAAACACACTTTTAAGGATTACTTTTGTATCTACTTATATATAATACAAACTCTGCACGATATTAATCCAAAGTCAAAAGGCTCATGATTTACCATATAGTTTACTGAGCTGGGCCCCAGCAGAGTCAACAGTTTCAAGCCATGGTGATTCCCTACCTCAGCACTGCTCAGTCATGGGAAAAGTTTATGAAAAATGTAACTAGTTAAAGTTAAAAGCTAGCAGCCTTTAAAATTAACTTGAGTTAAAAGTTAAAGGTTAAATATTTTTACTTTCGACTAGTTAAAAGGTAAGTTAAAAAGAAAGTAAATAGTTAAAAGTTAAGTTGATTCATGAGACATGAATGAAACATGGTGAATTGCTTCTTAGCATCGTTTTTCAGTTTCAAATGCAGAGAGTGGGTTTCTTTTCCATATGCTCACAGAAGCACACTAATTTACTCAGAACTCACCCTGCTTTACCTAAAAACAATGTTATATTTGTCATACAGTTTTCAGAATAACAATTTACCAATACCTATGTAACATTAGATCCTTCTCACCCTCTACATGTGAAGTACTTTGTAAAAGTCAATGCATCATATAAGTATACCAGAATAACAGGAAGGAGATATTCAGAGCCAGGTAACAAATGAAAGCTGTTTCCACAGAAAACCTCTGTTATTACAATTTTTATTGCTCAAAAGGTAACAAAAGGGCATGAAATACATCTGAATTAGAAATAATGAAAGTGTCTGAAAATCAAAATTAGACTGAAATGAGAAAATCAGTTTAAACGAGAAAAAGAATGTTCAGTTGCATAGCAGAAACTGTTTGAACATGCTGACTGAACTTCAGCAAAAGCTGCATTTCAAAATTTATATCCGACAATTTTCCTCTTCTGTCTTGCAAAACTAAGCCCCCACTACTGAACAATCACTCTACACGGACAGATGAGGGAACGTTTGTGTTATAACGGACTAATAGTTTTTTCATAGTAGGTGACACCTCAGATAAAGTTTTCACAGATGAGAAGTAATGCTCAGCTTCTTGGGCCCTGGGCTCCTGGTTCTGATCTTCATTAAATGGTAAAAAGTCATCATCTGCTTCACCCTCACTACTTGCTCCAACTCTTACTGGGATCAATGTCTCTGCTTGCTTGTGCTTGTTCCCTCTCCTGCAGCCAACTAGCTCCCCTGTTGACTTCTGCAAATGCACAGAAAATGCCAGCATGAACTATGGAACCCTGGGACTTGTAGTTCTTAAGAGACCATATCTCATAGGAAGGCACACTACTCTGTCTCTCGAACAAGAAGTCCTAGAGTTTCAATAAACATATATTGTTCCATGCAAGTCCTAGAGAGTGGCTGTGTCAGGAAAAACTCTGGGAAAGCTGGATTTCAATTTTTTTAAAATTTTTAACTTTAAGAAAAGTTAAAGTTAACATTTTTTTTAGCTAGTTAAAGTTAAAAGTTGACAGCTGAAAAATGTAACTAGTTAAAGAAATAACTAACTTTTAACTTTAACTTTTTAACCAGTTAATTAACTAGTTAATTCCCATGACTACTGCTCGGTATATGTGTAGACCAGATATCCCCCTTGTCCAGCTCCATCTCATGGAGGGTGGAGCCACATTAATCATGTAGAACAGGCTGAGAGAGCAAAACAAGGATTCTGGGTGAACTGTTTGAGGCCCCATTTCGTGATATTTGCCAGACATTTAAGGCTGCCAAAGAAACAGGTAACCATTGGAAATGGAAAAGAAAGGCTCAGGTCAGCCGTGGGAGTGAAGAGGAAGTTGAAACATAGTATAGTGGCTCACCATGACTTTAAAAAAACCTCAGTTCTGGGGGGGAAGGGAGGGCTGCACTCAATGGGCACTGCCATATAACTTATTCAGCTGGACTGCACTAATCTATCCTTGTGGTAGGTCCCCATCAGAATGTTCACCCGATATGGGCCATGTCGGATATGTTATAGTCATGTTCAGTGTTGGCTGTATTTAAATCAACTTTATAGTTGGCTTCCATTACTGAGCATATACTGCTTTTGGCAACAGCTTAACGATAGACAAGGTATTCACTGAGGTTTCCTTGTATGTGAATGTAAAATGAGAGGCTTTTTCCCCCTGTGCTGATTGGGGGGGAGGGGGAGTGGGGGCAATGGGGGACAGATCTCGTCTTGTATTTAAGTAAACAGGGTAAATAGACAAGAAGCTCCATTCCCTAACTTCTTGAAGCTTCTTTTTTTTCAAGCATTTTAAAACGAGTAAAATCAGAATATTAAAATGTTGGTGTAAATGGCATTTTGATCCATGAGATTTAACCCAAAATAAATATCCCCCTCTTCAGCCACACAATTGTATTTTAATCTTCATACTTATGACACCCTCTCCTTGCCTGTCTTACTGAAGATGTAGATAAACAAGTAACAAACCATTATACTGCATGCACAGTGATTTTCACAGTCTTCCATAGAACTCTGTAGTTCAGCAATAGGTCATCAGGGATTCTACGAAGAGACTGGGGGCAACGGCAGTGCAGGCCAGGAGGTGGTGTTCTGTCATTGCTAGACAGGGTCTATTGTCTCTATGTCAGCTCTCTTGGCCTGTGGAACTAGAGGTAAGGGTTCTGTGGTGGACGTAGTGATTTGAAAGAGTCCTGTAACTTCAGGAAGTTTGAAAACCACTGTATTAAGGAGTTTCTTAGAGTTCAGAATAACAGTTTCTTCCCACAAAAATGAATCTGTTCCTCTTTCAAGGTGAGCTGAAATTCCAAAGCCTGGGTTTGTTTGCTTCCTCATTTACATGCTTTTGGGTGTTTTTTGTTTTGTTTTTTTTTTTAAATAGCAGCACAGTTCTGAGAATGCCTACGTTTGCTAATTAATTGCTACTGCTAAGCCAGCAGATACAAGAATAGCAGAAAAGAGTCCTATCAGTGTTTGTTTGGTTTTTTTTTATCTGTTTCCCAGACATCAAGTTAGGCTTTAAATATTTTTGGAATCCACAAAACATATCCAGATGTATTTCCTAATGTTAATTAGTATACTCTCTATGAATAATACTATTATACTTGTCCCCAAACTTCCTTCAACCAAAAAGTAGGGTACATTTGACAATTACTAAGTGCTCATATGATAAAAAAACTGCAGTCATTAGCTACTGTGTTAACTTGTTTTTAATTTTTCTCCAAGTAATCACCAGAAATGGTCCAAAACACCCTCTAATTTTGTCAAAGCAGTTGGCAGCTTTGCAATATCACAAAATAAGCAAGAAAGGTGTGGGGGGAACTGCCAAGTGTTAAACACATAAGTAAATTGCATATTTGTATCAGGATTGTCACAGGCAAAACGTAACACTGGGATATCTAGCAAGTCTAGTTTAACATAAGAACTTCCCTAAAGAAGTAAACTGCATATTAATTAATTCTATAGATATTAAAATTGAAAGGTGTTCCCAACCCCAATGATGGCAGAGAAATAAGACAAAAGGACCTATAGAAAGAGAACTTAAAGGTGTTTTGTATAACAAAATACAAGATGTAGAAAAAAAAACACTTTAAAATTGTTCATGTATATATATTTTGTTTTAAATGCTCAGGCCTACTTCTCATCTAGGTTCCCCCATATATTATGTCTATATCGTTTCTTTAGAATGACAATTCATGTATTTATTCTGTACTTTTATGCAATCCTGAGCAGAGATGTCACAAGTATTTATTAATATTCATAACAGCAGATGGAAAAGAAACCGAGAAAGCAAAGTGTTGAAAGACAGATAAGGTGATGGCAAACAAGTTAAACATAAGTGAGTCTACAATATAAGAGAGCAAAAGAAAAGAGAAAAGCCAGTGTAATTTTTCGATGCAAATGAAGAAGCATTCTATCACAAAATGAAGGCCTTTTCTGACCACACCTACAGTACCATATATATTTTTTCACACTTCATTACCACACAGTAGTGAAACTCCAGTGAGCTCAAAAGAAAATAGAAAGCCAGTTAGCTGCACAAATTAACTTTAGACAGTAGAATTGAAATCCATTCCACTATTTTTGTTTTAAAGTTTTTGTGGTTATAATTTCAACTTCCCGAAATGACTGGTCTCCCTCCTTGTTGCTACCAGGAAGGTACGCGCGCACACAAGAAAGTGACCATATGCGAAAACAAGAATAGAATTTATCCAGCAGTAAGTGGTTAAACTAAATGATTATTACAAAACATAATAAAGTGTACAAAATAAAAATGCCTCCTTTAACCTGTCACTAGCACTAATCTGTAAACACGAAATACGCGTTATTTGTTACAATAGCTGGTGAAAATTCTCATACAAACGAAGGCCCCACTGTGTAAGAACCCAAACATTGATGGCTTTGTACTGCATTTGGGGAATACTGCTGTTTTCCAAATCTCAGCAAATGTCAACACCAAGGAGAAGGGAATACTTATGGTGGTACATGCCATAATTAAGTAAGCCTTAAAACTCCCCATATTTAAAACAAGACAAAACACCTTTTAAGGATATGTTGAGTTACCCTTGGTTTAAATCTACCAAGTAAAACAAAGGACCTTAATTTGGAATATTTAACTCAGGCCTATCCAACTGGTGGCTCACAGGCTGCATACAGCACAGGAGGAGTTAACATGTGGCTCCCAGGTTCCCACACAGCTGTCTCTGGTATCTGCCCCTGTTGCTCACAGCTGTCTCAGGGCTCCTCCATCCCCCTGCTCACTTTCCCAGCTTCTGCTGAATGTCCCCACCCCAGGGGTTGAGGCAGCAGGGCATGACTTAGTGCAGCCTGCAGTTCTGGAGGAGGTAGCAGGCCAGAGCTCCTGTGCAGTGCAGTGCCAACAGAAGAACCCATAAGGAGCTAAACATGAAGCAGATACAACACTACCTTGGGGAGTGTCTGCACACACAGTGCAGCAGGGTGGGGGAGCACCCACTCATGTGGGGTGTGCATCATGAGGGGGGTAGGGGTGGTCCATGGGCCCCACTAGCGCTACCCTCAGAGTGTGCAGCCTCCAGGGTACGATATGGTTCCCATTTCCTTTAAGTTGGACAACTCTGATTTAACTAACCATATAGGACAGACTGCCAAGTATCAGTGTAAAACCTTGACTGTCAGTGGGAATAGAAGGAAATAAGACTAGATTACCTAATGGGTTAATTTTTTATTACTAAAAAATATTAAGACACGGGATAAAAAACAGTAATTCTTATTAGAAGTTTGTTATGGTGTGTCACAGGGAGAGACAAACCAGGGAGACCCCAAAACTCTTGAGGAGAACCCTAGGGTCAGGAAACGGGGGAGGAGCAGGAAAAACGAAAGTAAAAAAAGAAAACTTACCCACAGCAGGACTCGAGGAAAAACAAGAGCGACGGGAAAAGCCCACGTGGATTATTAGCCGCGCCTTTATTCAGCTGCGGCCAGCGGATGATGTCAACATCAATTACCGGCCGGAGGAAACAAAAGGGACGGCATGCAGAGAGGCAGGTGGCGGGCGGATACCGAGGGAAGTCCCAGCCAGTGGAGTCAGCCAGAGGTACAGGACGGTGAGAGAATGGACGATTGCCAAATGAGGAGGAGCTGACGACTCGGGCAACAAGCCAGCGTTAGGTGCAGGAGTTCCAGCGACAGGCAAGGCAGAAATAGGCGAGACAGTGAGAGGGCCGCTGCACGTGGAAGACCCAGAGAGAGGGCCACTGCGCATGGAAGACCCAGAGAGAGGGCAGCCGCACTGGAAGTCCCAGAGAGAGGCTCGCAATATTGAGAGGTTGGAGGGAGAGCGACTCTAGCTCGGGCAGTAGGAGCTAAGCCACGAGGCTAGGTGGTTTAGAGAAGACCCTGTGGGGTGAATAGGAGTGCAGAAGGGTTATCTGCGCTCCACGAGGAGGCACGGTGGTGGTGTGGTGATTTTCTTAGATTTATTGGCTCTTTTCCTTGGCGAGGGAAAGGGTAGTTTAGGTTTCCCCGTGTCGGAAGGGGTTGAGGGAGACAGGAAACAAGAAAGGCGGGAAGACTAGCTGAAGGTTTGCTGTTTGGGCGGGGATCGTGGAGCACGAGATCAGCCACAAAAACAACAGTGATCTGTCAGGCTGGGTATAGGGCGAGGTATAGGGGAGGTGGAGCCTCGTGGAAGACCCCGAAGGAGCAGGCGTCTAACGAGGGTAACTGCGCAGTACGAAACCCCCCCCACTGTGAGAGATTCAAAGTCGTGGCAGGCGAGAAAGGGGCGACTTGCAGCGCGTGTGAAGACCTCCTGCAAGACCACCTGCAATGGCAGGACAGGTCCCAGTGAACACCCGAACAAAGGAAGCACGGAACAAGATGTTCAAGACCCGGCAGGCACATGGTGGTATCTGTGGACCACGCAAAAGTTGGGTCTCATTATGTTAGGCACTGTGCAAACAGAATGTTAGACAGTCACTGCTCCCAAACAGTTTACAGGCTCCATACTGAAGCTTCTGATTAAGGATACTGGGCTTTCTTGGTATTTTACAGCATGCACAGTAATTACACAGTATAGAACCTTCTCTTCAAGGCTTCACACTATTTCACTAGTAGTATCTGATAAAGTGAAGTACCACGCCTTAAAAGGCAAAAAGATTTAAAAAGGAATTGGGGGGGGGGGGGAAACCTTGTTATCTGTTACTACTAGACATTTCCAGATAAAGTTTGTGTCATTTTACAGCTCAAAAACTAATTCCATTTGGTTATAGGAGATAACAGGATTTACAAGATCTCCACAATTTTTTAAACTATCCTGTTGCTATCGTTAAATTTTTACTTGTTCTGCAGACAAGTCTAGGCAATTTTCGATTTGTCAGAGATGATAAATCTGTTGTGTGCTGCCATGGACAGGTGGATTTGTCAAAGATCTGTCAAGGTATTTCAATCTCTCCCTTCAAAAGGCCTATGAACTGCTGAGATAAGACACACAACTGAATAAAGCAGGGATTAAGAAGAGGTCAGATTTTTAAGATTGCCACCCTTTTGCCCTCCTTTCCCAACACTACCTTGCACTATTAAACATTACAATCTCGCTATAACTCATAGAAGCCAGGTACAATTTTCAAAGTCTGCTTCCAAGGCTCCAGTTAAAGGCATCCTATGTCTGAAGATTCCCTTTTTCTCTCTCTCTTTCTTGCTCTCTTTTTAATAATGGATTCCTTTCTCTGCTTTCTCACCATGGAAACACCCACTATAGCCATTGTCTTGTAGCATTTTCTTCTTTCCATTGCATGGTTTTGCTCATATATCATTGTAAGGCTACTCATAAATACTGAGATTGATTTTTATTTTGAAAAAAAGGAGCTTTAAATCTTTCAAAAACAAAGCTGAAAGTTAGACAAGTATTGCCAACACATTAATGAGAAAGAATATACTAAACATACCAACCTTACCCGTGTCCATTTAATTGCAACAAACCTGGAGGTAGTCCCCAGAAAGATTGCAGTTAGAGGTCCACAAGAGACAACACTAATTGCAACTTCTTTAGTTTAGATTTTTGTTTTCTGGGTTTTGGTTTGGGGGGGGGGGTTGTTTGTTTTTTTTAAGACTAAAGTGTTTTAAAATTTGCTACTGTTTTAAGGGAGCTTTGCCCTTATCACAAGAGAAAAAATACAAACAAACAAAATCCTATACCTGAGAGTCCACAACGGGTATATTATAAAAAGGAAGAATAATCTGGAAAAAACATTCACTGCAGTTAAAGTATACCTCAACTAGAAAAATACAGAGAAAGAAAACTTTTCTGAAGTTATTGAAACTGAATCAGACCAGAGGGAATCTATGATTCTCAATTTGTCAATCTTTAAACAGCCCTTTGAATGCATCTATTCAGGATTCTATTCAAACAGCCAGAAAAGGGTGAAAAACTGAATTCATATTTACCAGATCCAGAAGCCTGAGGCAGACATGACTGGGGGAGGAGGGGTGGTCCTCAAACCTTTATTTAGGAGCAACACTACAATAAGAAACTCTTAGTCTCCTCCTCAGCAACCAGGGCTGGTGGCTGAGTTTTGTCATTTCCAAAATCATTCATACCTACTGTTTACTATATAGGTGCAATTATCCATCTATCTGTCTGAAAGCGCCTGATATGCCTAGCGCACTGATGGATTTCAAAGAAAGGTAGTGGTCATCACAGATCACAAAGAGCATCACAACAAAGAATTCAAAAGGTCCAGGAGAAGTAAATGAAGCAGCAAGGGATCCTAGAGGCCCTCTGACCATAGAGAAGTGAATTACCTAAACAGATAGTAATTTCTTTCCAAACTTAACTGAAAGCCAGCAGTGATTTTTTATGCTCATTTGCATCTTTTTGCACTGTGTTTTAAAATACCGTTGATATTTAGCAGTAAAATCTTTCTGGGCTTTGTCTTCTTTTTGGCAAACACTGATCGTCTTCCCCCCAATTTTCACAGTAGCTTAAGAAAACATTTAATCCTTTGTAAACTAGCTCTTCAAGATGTCAATGTAACTTAAAGAAGTGTCTACTTATTTACACACAGAAGTGCAGCACAAAACTAGGAAAACAGAGAGGTGTAGTCACTTACAGTTTTGCCAGATCCTAAACAAATAGCTACTGTTTTGTTTTTTTTAACTTCTTCAGCAGTGCCCCAACCAGAAACTTATAACAGGGCTGTCCAACTGGTGGCCCAAGGGCCACACATGGTCCACAAGAGGTTAAGTTGTAGCCCCCTGGATTCCCACCTGGCTGCCACTCCCCACACACGACTCTGGCTGAAGAAGCAGCTAGAGTCTCCAGGCTCACCACCCCTCTTCTGGCTTACATATCTTACCCCCATCCACGGAAGCAAGACAGTGCAGAGTGACCCACAGTGTGTGCAGCCCCAGTCGCTTGTAAATTCAACAGCCCTGACTTAGAAGATTAGAATGTTTCAGATTGTTACGATTCTAAGGCAGCTCATGCTTGTTCCTGAATACTTCAGAGTATATCCCTTTTAACCCATAATATCCTCTTCTTAAAAGATGCTGAAAAACATAAGGATTTTTTACTTCAGACAAAAGGTTTAGAAGCTTGAAAGCCATCATACAACTGCATGCACCAATCGTTTTATCCCACTTAATCCAAAATACTGAGTCAAAGCTTCCTTCCTTTTGCCTACTCCCAACAGGCAGGGAGGATGGGAAAGACCACATTCTGTCTCATTTCACAATGCAGTTTCTGACTATAGGTCTATGGTATTAGTGCAATGCCAGCACAATTCTAATGAAGTCATTTACTGGAGCTCCTAAGTGCAGCTGCTCTTCCCCCAGTCTTACCACCCACATTTTACTACATGCATCAAGAGTGAAACAGAAGTCAAGCAGAAAAATGAAATAAATCACTTGAAAGAAAATCGCTTCCTGGATGGCAAAAATGGTAACCCTTCAAACAAACAACTGCCCTGTTCTACATTTCAAGTACACAGATTTGAAATACCATCTAAACAGAAGTAACTACATTTTCAACACATGCAAATTAATTTGCATGTCAAACATTTTTCCTATTTTCAAAGAAGTGTTGTCACTTGAATTACATTTTTGATTCTTCTGAAGGATGAGTCTCTAAAATTTTAGACTGGAGGTGGGTGCAAGTGTTTTGGTGTTTTAAAACTGCCATTACACACACACACAATGCTATAATATATTTATATATAAAATACCTTAGGGAACTCTGTCACAAATTTTTCACGTATCTTGAAGCCTTTACTTCCAGAGCCAAACAATTATGTTCTGAGCAGAAGAATTCCACTACAGAATTCTCAGTAATTCACTTTATTTAGGTTGTACTTGTACTATTGCAAGAGAGAAAAAGACCACTGTCAAGGGACAACTGAGCAAAGCACATAGCCAATCAAATTCTAAACCAATTGTTTTAGGTTTTTAATAAAGTTTAAGAAGACAGAGGGGAAAAAAAGATGGAATAATGCCCACAATAGCTAGTCATAACATTTAAAAGGGAATGAGACTCCTTACAGCTCTGGAAGTTTGTTTCAGTTTTTCATTATAGCTTCTGTAGAGTTTCCAAATAAGAAAGTGGGAGGGGAAAGGACTGAGAAGGACACTTAAAGGAACAAAAATCTTACTTTTTTGGGCCTCAGACAAATGACGGGTTAATTTGCTATCTGTTTTGAACAGTCAACTAGTTCATATATACGTGTTAAAATATTCAGAACTACTGAAAATTCTCCTTCTGTTAATATTTAGTAGCCGTTTGAGTTGGCAAAGTCTGCCTCCAACAAAAACAACATGTCCTTCACCCAGTGACCTGCTGGCAAGCAGGGGGGAGAAATAGTTGGCTTGTCCAGCAATCTAGCAGTTATACAACTTAATATCATATTGTAGGTAGAGCCTAAGTGCAAATCAGAGTTCAGGACTCTTGATGAATTCTTTGCTCTCAGGCTAGCATGGTTACTGTCATACTGTAGACACAAGGCATTTAAGACCTAGGTAAGAAGCAAGTACTTTTTTTTCAATCACTAGTGATCCTTCCTGACAATTTAGGGTGTTGACAGAAGTGCAGCTCCTGGATCCAACTCATGGCACTTGACAGAAAGTGCCAGGAGTTAGACTGATCCTCCCGACCCAACAGACGTTAGCTATTGGTTGGGAGGGTGAAAGATTGAGTTCCAATTTGGAGCTGATCCAAGGAGAAAGGCTACATCTCTGCAGCCTCTTCTCCTAGTTCTGCTCCAGCCCCCCTTCTCCCAGCTCCCAGGCATACTCAGGATGTGAGGAGGAGAAGGCAGGGGAGGGAGGTCTGTTCTGGGGTTCCCCAGCGATGCTGTAGGGGGGGTAGGTAGGTAAGAGGATTGGAGCCCCCCCCCATGGTGGGGGGCCTCCAATCCACCCGCCCCCTCAGCACACATGGGGAAACCCCAGAACAGGCCTCCCTTCCCTGCCTTCTCCCTCTCCCATCCCAAGATGGCACTGGGTCCAGGCTGTGCTGCAGTAGCCTATCACCAGAGCAGACAGAAATTAGTGAAAGCACTCTGCTTTGGAGCATTTTCATTTGGACTCTCATACAATGAAGGTTAATTTGTCGTGTGATCAGAATGCTCTGCAGCCATGCTCTTCTGTTAGGGCACGGATTTAGAGCACTTTCAAGGGGCCACTGCATGACAAATGTAATTTCTATCTGCATCCTTACTGGAGACAAGGCTTTTGGACTATGGGGACCTCATATCCATCTTCCTTTCGTCATCTGACATACAAGCATAGTATTGGCCACATTTTGTTAATATTTTCTTTTCCTCTTTAAAATAGATTACAGGTTAAATTAGATTTTGAAGGGTCAGAGTACAACCTTGTCTTGGAAAACTGGTTGAAGTATCAGGCATACCTAGAAAAGTTTGTTGATGACTAAAGTGTTGTTCCAATATAAATCAGAGTTTGTGGTAGGTCTCTACTAGTTCAACTAAAACTCCTACCTGAACCACTAGATTTTCCTCATGAGAAAAAAAAAAAGGAAGAAAGGTCCTTACTCAGCTATTTCCTACAGATGTCCCATCCCTGATAGTCCTTACACCCAAGCTCCCTCTTTAAAGGTCCCAATCCTAATAACAGATTCTTCAAGTAGATACAATTGTTATCCTCCCCAGAGTCCTTACCCTCAGACATGGCTTTCAAAGCAGTTTCCTCAACTGCTCAGCTCCCGACTGATCAGATTCTGCAACCTCTTTACTTTGCCGATACACTTACATTCCACCATCCTTGATACCATACTACTATGCAAACCTGCTTAGCTAACCAGCTACACAGGGTGGCAAGCAGGACAAGGAGCAATTTACAGGCAGCAACTACAAGCAATCTCGGTGTGCATTCTCACATCACTACTGAATATCTCTTTCCAATTTACATGTTCCATTTACCTTGGGCATATTTATTCAAGCCTTCACTGCCAACATAGTTTGAGAGCCACATAATCCATCATATGTTCAAGTCAACAGGGTCTGTCCATTGATTTTACTGGGAGTTAGATCATGCCTTCTGTCAAATTTGTTGTTATGTGGTAGTTGTGGGTGGCTCTTGGAGCTCTTAACACCTGCACCGTCCTCACATTAACACCTGAAACTAGGTTTTAGGCACTCATTATGTATCTCAAAGTTATGCCACTCCAGGGCAGGATCATCTTTGATCTGTGTTACCTAGCTTTTGTTACACTAAGGTGCAGCTGCTTTAAGCTACACCATAGTGTAAACACCATTCCTCCCCCTGCCCCTGCTTCCTTGTGGCTGCCCCGCTGTCTGTCTCAGGGGAGCAGGCAGGGAAGGGTTAACTTGCCTCCCTGAGCCTGCTGGTGGTACTGCTGCCAATCTCTGGGTGGGCTCAGCCCTTCACTGTTGTTACTATCTGGGCAGGCTCAGCCCCAAGAAAAGCAGCAGCCCCGAAGCTGTGGTAGCAGGAGCCAGGCAGGCAGGTTAACCTTCCCTGCCTACTGGGAGAGATGGTATAGGTAGCAACAAGTACAT
>NW_005842604.1:805220-808791 GCF_000455745.1 Alligator sinensis
CACCCCTCTTCTGGCTTACATATCTTACCCCCATCCACGGAAGCAAGACAGTGCAGAGTGACCCACAGTGTGTGCAGCCCCAGTCGCTTGTAAATTCAACAGCCCTGACTTAGAAGATTAGAATGTTTCAGATTGTTACGATTCTAAGGCAGCTCATGCTTGTTCCTGAATACTTCAGAGTATATCCCTTTTAACCCATAATATCCTCTTCTTAAAAGATGCTGAAAAACATAAGGATTTTTTACTTCAGACAAAAGGTTTAGAAGCTTGAAAGCCATCATACAACTGCATGCACCAATCGTTTTATCCCACTTAATCCAAAATACTGAGTCAAAGCTTCCTTCCTTTTGCCTACTCCCAACAGGCAGGGAGGATGGGAAAGACCACATTCTGTCTCATTTCACAATGCAGTTTCTGACTATAGGTCTATGGTATTAGTGCAATGCCAGCACAATTCTAATGAAGTCATTTACTGGAGCTCCTAAGTGCAGCTGCTCTTCCCCCAGTCTTACCACCCACATTTTACTACATGCATCAAGAGTGAAACAGAAGTCAAGCAGAAAAATGAAATAAATCACTTGAAAGAAAATCGCTTCCTGGATGGCAAAAATGGTAACCCTTCAAACAAACAACTGCCCTGTTCTACATTTCAAGTACACAGATTTGAAATACCATCTAAACAGAAGTAACTACATTTTCAACACATGCAAATTAATTTGCATGTCAAACATTTTTCCTATTTTCAAAGAAGTGTTGTCACTTGAATTACATTTTTGATTCTTCTGAAGGATGAGTCTCTAAAATTTTAGACTGGAGGTGGGTGCAAGTGTTTTGGTGTTTTAAAACTGCCATTACACACACACACAATGCTATAATATATTTATATATAAAATACCTTAGGGAACTCTGTCACAAATTTTTCACGTATCTTGAAGCCTTTACTTCCAGAGCCAAACAATTATGTTCTGAGCAGAAGAATTCCACTACAGAATTCTCAGTAATTCACTTTATTTAGGTTGTACTTGTACTATTGCAAGAGAGAAAAAGACCACTGTCAAGGGACAACTGAGCAAAGCACATAGCCAATCAAATTCTAAACCAATTGTTTTAGGTTTTTAATAAAGTTTAAGAAGACAGAGGGGAAAAAAAGATGGAATAATGCCCACAATAGCTAGTCATAACATTTAAAAGGGAATGAGACTCCTTACAGCTCTGGAAGTTTGTTTCAGTTTTTCATTATAGCTTCTGTAGAGTTTCCAAATAAGAAAGTGGGAGGGGAAAGGACTGAGAAGGACACTTAAAGGAACAAAAATCTTACTTTTTTGGGCCTCAGACAAATGACGGGTTAATTTGCTATCTGTTTTGAACAGTCAACTAGTTCATATATACGTGTTAAAATATTCAGAACTACTGAAAATTCTCCTTCTGTTAATATTTAGTAGCCGTTTGAGTTGGCAAAGTCTGCCTCCAACAAAAACAACATGTCCTTCACCCAGTGACCTGCTGGCAAGCAGGGGGGAGAAATAGTTGGCTTGTCCAGCAATCTAGCAGTTATACAACTTAATATCATATTGTAGGTAGAGCCTAAGTGCAAATCAGAGTTCAGGACTCTTGATGAATTCTTTGCTCTCAGGCTAGCATGGTTACTGTCATACTGTAGACACAAGGCATTTAAGACCTAGGTAAGAAGCAAGTACTTTTTTTTCAATCACTAGTGATCCTTCCTGACAATTTAGGGTGTTGACAGAAGTGCAGCTCCTGGATCCAACTCATGGCACTTGACAGAAAGTGCCAGGAGTTAGACTGATCCTCCCGACCCAACAGACGTTAGCTATTGGTTGGGAGGGTGAAAGATTGAGTTCCAATTTGGAGCTGATCCAAGGAGAAAGGCTACATCTCTACAGCCTCTTCTCCTAGTTCTGCTCCAGCCCCCCTTCTCCCAGCTCCCAGGCATACTCAGGATGTGAGGAGGAGAAGGCAGGGGAGGGAGGTCTGTTCTGGGGTTCCCCAGCGATGCTGTAGGGGGGGTAGGTAGGTAAGAGGATTGGAGCCCCCCCCCATGGTGGGGGGCCTCCAATCCACCCGCCCCCTCAGCACACATGGGGAAACCCCAGAACAGGCCTCCCTTCCCTGCCTTCTCCCTCTCCCATCCCAAGATGGCACTGGGTCCAGGCTGTGCTGCAGTAGCCTATCACCAGAGCAGACAGAAATTAGTGAAAGCACTCTGCTTTGGAGCATTTTCATTTGGACTCTCATACAATGAAGGTTAATTTGTCGTGTGATCAGAATGCTCTGCAGCCATGCTCTTCTGTTAGGGCACGGATTTAGAGCACTTTCAAGGGGCCACTGCATGACAAATGTAATTTCTATCTGCATCCTTACTGGAGACAAGGCTTTTGGACTATGGGGACCTCATATCCATCTTCCTTTCGTCATCTGACATACAAGCATAGTATTGGCCACATTTTGTTAATATTTTCTTTTCCTCTTTAAAATAGATTACAGGTTAAATTAGATTTTGAAGGGTCAGAGTACAACCTTGTCTTGGAAAACTGGTTGAAGTATCAGGCATACCTAGAAAAGTTTGTTGATGACTAAAGTGTTGTTCCAATATAAATCAGAGTTTGTGGTAGGTCTCTACTAGTTCAACTAAAACTCCTACCTGAACCACTAGATTTTCCTCATGAGAAAAAAAAAAAGGAAGAAAGGTCCTTACTCAGCTATTTCCTACAGATGTCCCATCCCTGATAGTCCTTACACCCAAGCTCCCTCTTTAAAGGTCCCAATCCTAATAACAGATTCTTCAAGTAGATACAATTGTTATCCTCCCCAGAGTCCTTACCCTCAGACATGGCTTTCAAAGCAGTTTCCTCAACTGCTCAGCTCCCGACTGATCAGATTCTGCAACCTCTTTACTTTGCCGATACACTTACATTCCACCATCCTTGATACCATACTACTATGCAAACCTGCTTAGCTAACCAGCTACACAGGGTGGCAAGCAGGACAAGGAGCAATTTACAGGCAGCAACTACAAGCAATCTCGGTGTGCATTCTCACATCACTACTGAATATCTCTTTCCAATTTACATGTTCCATTTACCTTGGGCATATTTATTCAAGCCTTCACTGCCAACATAGTTTGAGAGCCACATAATCCATCATATGTTCAAGTCAACAGGGTCTGTCCATTGATTTTACTGGGAGTTAGATCATGCCTTCTGTCAAATTTGTTGTTATGTGGTAGTTGTGGGTGGCTCTTGGAGCTCTTAACACCTGCACCGTCCTCACATTAACACCTGAAACTAGGTTTTAGGCACTCATTATGTATCTCAAAGTTATGCCACTCCAGGGCAGGATCATCTTTGATCTGTGTTACCTAGCTTTTGTTACACTAAGGTGCAGCTGCTTTAAGCTACACCATAGTGTAAACACCATTCCTCCCCCTGCCCCTGCTTCCTTGTGGCTGCCCCGCTGTCTGTCTCAGGGGAGCAGGCAGGGAAGGGTTAACTTGCCTCCCTGAGCCTGCTGGTGGTACTGCTGCCAATCTCTGGGTGGGCTCCGCCCTTCA
>NW_005842604.1:808945-825669 GCF_000455745.1 Alligator sinensis
GCCAAGAATGGGAAGGGGATTTTTACCTTTCAGTCCTCTAGGCCCCTGCTGTCCTGAAGGGCAACTGCTCCAAACTTGAGCTGGCACTAAAACTGATCAACATTTGTGTGGCTCACAGCATCAGGTATAACAAGGGCCTTGGGGCATTTATACACATACATTTGCCTGCTCTGACACGCTGGTGATCCAGCGCATTGGAGCAGACTCAATTAATTGAGTCTGCAGAGCACATGAGCTGACGCACGCAGCTGGTGCTGCATCACATGCATTTGTATAAATGGCAAGATGCATGTCAATGCTGAGAAAATGGTGGCGGTGAGCTTTTGAACTAAAACACCTTCAACACGTTTAGTTCAAAAGTGCACCACCACCATTTTCTCAGCACTGATGTACATTTCACCATTTATACAAATGTATGCGCCGTAGCACCAGGTGCTCTTTAAAGTGCCCAGAGCTGCGGTGCAAGCATGCGTGCAAATGCCCTTAGAGACTTTTGTATCCCTTCTATATTAGTCCAATCCTTGGCCCTATGAGAACACATTCCCAGTTACACTGAATGAAGTGCTCCTTCTGAGGGGTTAATCACTTATTGGTTTTGAACTCAAAGCAACAGAGTTTAAATGTCACTTTTAGAAATCCAAGTTGTTTTGTACAAACACAATGCCCAAGTAAAGTCAGAAAGATAAAGCAATGTAAAATAAGGCTAACTTGAAGATGACCGTTAAATCAAGTACTCTGTTAAACAACACCTACTTGGTGAAACTTCAGGAGCAAGATACTGTTTCCCAAGACTGTTCAGTACTTTGAAATAATTATTCCTTCATGAGGCTTAACCACGTGTTACAATGTCTCAAACAACTGTATGACCTGTACTTCTGACAAAGTAAAAGCTCCAGAAGGTCAAGATAAATATGGTTCAGAGCCTTAAGCTGAATCATACTGGAGGAAACAGAAAAAAGTGTCTGGAGGAACTGAAGAACAGCCCAGAGACACAGTAACAAGACTCCAAAACTGGGAGTGGCCTTCAGACGACCCTTCCGCAGGCTAGAGAACTGCTACAGTAACGGGCATGTGACACAGCTTGTCTCCCGAGGGGATAAGAGATAACTGCAGCTTCCTTAGAGTAACAAGGCCAATTGATTCATAGTAACTACTAATGACAGGCTTGAAGAAGTCCATGCATCCCATTCCCCACTTCTCCCAACCATTATCACCAGAAATCACATTGATTAGTGAAGGGGAACAGTGAAGACAGAAGCTGCCAGAAATAACTGTCCTAGGATTAAGAGAAAGAATACACAGTAAACTGACATCCAAACTTCCACCTACCTGAATTAAAAATACAGAAAGATATTGGTTAACACAGAAGTTTTTAACAATATTGCCTATGAAATACTCTAATTCCTTTTCAAAATAGAGCAAAAAGCAATTCTAAAGCAGGTCATGAAAAAGCTGTATCGATAAAGGTTTGGAAACAAACTCAAGGTAGGACTACCAGCTGTAAGACTCGAATAATAAAAGGATGTAAAAAGTACAGTTATAACAGCATTGCAATTAGCATAACACTTAAAATGAATGAAACATGAACATGTAGTGACTAAATGATTTACTATAATTTTTCTTTACAAATTGTTCCTGCAAAGATACACAATATGAAACATTGCTACACTTTTTTGTGTGCGTTCCCGATAATCCATTTGATTCACATTAGTAAAATCAGCCATCTTGAAACGAGATTTTATTGACTAATCAACATCCTAACAATGCTTTTCATACCAGATCCCTGATCAAGAATCAGATTGATCTGTGAAATTGGTTATGTTTATACACAATGGCTGAATGAACAAGGCAGCTAAAATGGGCAAAGTAATAGTTACTAGCGCAGCAGTAGCTAATCAGATTCTCTTATTGAAGAATGCTGCTAACCTGTGTACAGTGTACTCCACTTACAGGCATATCGGATAAGTAGGCAATTAATTTAATTGCATGACACAAGGTCAATTCCAATTTGTTGCCCATTGCTTACATTGTAACAAGTTCTGGTTATCTGTTTATTAGTTAAGTGTCTAAACCAAGGGTGCTCAACCTTCCTATCCCAATGGCCAAATCCAGCCCATGATTTGGTGGTGAGGAAGAAGTAGCAACATTAGTTGCAGTTCCTCTGCTGCCAACTTTTCAAACCGGTGGGGAGTCCTGTGGGCTGGCATGCGGCCAGCTGCAGTGTGTGGGGTTAGATCGTGCATGGTGTTGGACTGGCATCTGGGGTCAGGCTGGCATGTGGTCAGACTAGCATGCTGGATCACACCCATGGACATCATGACCCCATGCGTTGGATCCAGCCCATGAATTGGCCCTGCACCACTCACCTGGCCCACAGGGCCAAAGGTTGACCACCACTGGTCTAAATGGCTTAAATGTATAAGTATTTCAGCTCCACTTTCTACCTTGGTCCTTACTCATATTCTGTTTGAGTGTACCAGTGTTACATGGAAAACTAAATTAATATGCTAATGATATTCATCAGGTAATGGAAAAGGGTGGGTGGACATATTAATGGTTAGCCAAGCTATCAGGCAGTCCAGCTTGGCTCAATCAGTTTTACTGAACAATAATTAATGGCAGAATATCAACAACAGTAGATAAAACAGTGGAGAGATCACTGGAGTGACCTTGTCACTCTCACAGGATCCGGATATCCAACACACTCCAACTATACTCCACAGCATGCGCCATTCGTGAACAAACGAACGAACCAATGCACTGAGCCCATGAACCAGACTCAGGAAGTCTTTCACACACTCTGCTGTGCTTAGATACCACCCAGACGTGCCACACATTCACACACAAACCCAGACATGCTCTCGCTCTCTCTCTCTCTCGCTCCCCCCACCCCGACACGTGCACAGACACTTTCGCAGTGGGATTTTATATCTGTGGAGGCTTAACAACTCACTACCTTATCATCCTCTGATCATGTGCTGGAAATTCCATTCTCCTTGGTGATCGGGGCTGCTGCTCATTCCAACTGTTACAATCTTACTCATCAGCTCCCATCTCTCACTTTTATCTCAGCCCTGTTGCCTCACACACCCGTCAGATCACTGGATCTTTCCTGCCAAGGCACAAACATTAACTGTGCATGCTCACACACAAGAAAGTAAGACAGAAGTTGAAAGTTCACCTCTTCTAGGCCTTTCTGAACTAGGCCTCCACTATGCATGCTTAACAGAAGAGGGCAGATATGCAGAAACAAAAACCTAGGGTCTATACCAGGAATAGAGCAGGCATAAACATCTGTCAAAGGGCTGCTATCAGGAAGTCTTAGAAACAAGGGGAGTTAGCAGCTCTAAAACTAACTACCCTTCAAGGCTTCTAACTGCTAGCAGCCCAGAAACTGAGAAGACTTGTAAAACAAAACCAGATCCATTTGGGCAGACTGCTAACACCATAGCCCTGCCAGTGCTTTGCACCTAATGAACAGTGCTTATACTTCTGTCAAGTATGCTGCACTTATCAGCAGTCCCAAAACTGATTTACCTCTCTTCATTTTCAATATTTCTAACGGTATCAGGGCTACCACTACAAGTCTTGAAAAATAAGGGAAATTTAGTCCATTTCAGGAATGACAATACTACACAATTCACAGTACTGTGTACTTAATGAGCATGGTTTGCCTAAATTTGGATAAGTATACTTGAGATAAGCGCATAGCCTTTCTTCAGTCCCAAGACAATGTATTTAAATAGAATACACTGTACATGAGGATCCAGTTCCTGTTTTCCAATTCTAGAGAATCTCTATCAGTTCTTTTTACATTAGTCTCTGCTAAGCAGCCAGTAGCCTGACAAAATTCAAAGCACTGACTACTGCACACCAAGAACATATTATTAATGAAATTAAATAAAGTTTCAGTGAGATTAAGCAGCACTGGCAGGCTCATTTCATCTTTAAGGCTTTTCTACATGAGGAAATAATCTAGAATAGTACTGAGGAACACTCTGCATGGACATACTTATCCCCGCTAAGGCTGTCTTTAGCAGGTTTAGCTTAGTCTGCTTGAGGGTGGGAATGTAGCACTCACAGGCTCATTTCATCTTTAGGGCTTTTCTATATGGAGAAATAACCCAGAGCACTCTGTATAGACAAGCTTAACCACACTAAGGGCATCTTTGGGGGGGCTTAGCTTACTCTGCTTCCAAAAAAAGGCATAAAGGGTGGGAATGAGAGCTCATGCACACTGAGGTTTAAAATTCATGCACTAACTTATTTCACATTAACTTCCCTGTGTAGACAAAGCTTAGAAAATTGATTTATACCCAGATTAAAGAGAAAAAGAGGAGTTGGGTGGTCTCCTAAGTCTCCAATGGAGATTTATACCTATATACACAAAGCTGTCAGATCATCTAGTACAAATGGCTGTCTTCTCTAGCTATCAGGATAAAGTAGCACTGGAAGAGCCATTACTTTCATTTTCATGAGCACCAAATTTACCTGGAATGTTTTGAGATCAATAACCTGACAACTATACAACATTAAGAACCAGATAATTTTGCAACACATCAGCCTTCAGCTGCACAGTGCTCTCATGCTAAGCATATGTTTACCTTCTGTAATCATGCTGCATTTTCAGACAGATTTTCTTTTACATGTTTTCTCTAGGACAGATAGCAAGAAACAGGTTTTGTCTGTACTGGGAGAATGAGCGCCTTCTCTGCCACTTTGACATTTAATCATTATAATTGCATTCTTGTTGCAGTTTGTGTTTTCAAAGTCTTAGACATATTTTAAGTTTAGCAGCATGCAAATTACCTCTCCCCCTGCTACAGACAAGAATCAGAAATATTTGTTTCCTTTCTTCTTATCACCCTGCCTCTCTCCTCCCAAAGTCTTCACTTCCTTAAACAAAAGTTTTCCCCAAATTTGATGACTCCTTTACTATATCCTCATCTGTCATTTAACTAAAGTTTAGATTTCCTGAAGTAGTCCATTTATGCTCCTAAAGCCTATGCTGGCAAAGACAGGATTTTTTTTTCCACCCCAGAATTTGAATTAATGTTTAAGTGGTCATAACAAATTAGAAGATACTAGTAGCTGCTGGAACCAGGCTCAGCCTAGGGAAGTTCTAGTTCTGCCAATACACATGAATCTTGACTTGCAACGCTACTTACTGCAATGCTGGGCGTCTCCAAGTGGAAGGGCTGCCAAATGCAGAGGATGTGATGCAGACAGATGTCTGCTAAGGTAAGATCTCAGAATTTTTCTACTGCAAAACCAAATGGAATTTAAAGCCATTATGCTCAGAAAGTTTAGGCTCCTTAGAAAATTTATCTACTAGCTCTTAGCTTAGGGGTTGGCAAAATGCAGCCCGTGGCCCACCAGGCCATTCTATCTGGCCCGTGAGGCCCCTAAAAAATTTAGAAAATTAATATTTATCTGCCCCTGGCTGCCTGTCATGAGGCCTTCAGTGGCTTGCCAAAACTCAGTAAGCGGCCCTCCACCCGAAATAATTGCCTGCCCCGTCTTAGTTAATGGAAAGTGGTAGAGGACAAACTCAATGGAATTTATCCAAACAAATAATCCATGCCACCATTGATCACTGGTCTTACAAGCTACACAAGTATTTCCAGACTGCAAGACAGGGATAGATCTCTCTAGTCTGTATGAGAGGCAAAATAGAGGTGCTCAAGATTGGGTTTCAAAGAATGCACAAGTTTTAAAGAACGTCCATGTCCCTTTGCTCAACTATCTGCAGGCCACAGAATATTAGCACTGCTGTTCCTGATTTCTAGTTCTCCAAAGAGACTCTCAAGTACTCACTGATTCAGAAGACAACTGTGCATTTATTTACACGTTCCATATTTGTTATTCCTAGAGGTGCACCAATGCATCAGTTCCATATCAAATCGGCACCGATATAGTGAAAACTGACAGCATCGAAAGAGGCTTTTTTTTTTGCCTGATGTCGCCAATAATGTGGCTGATAAATGTCCTGCGCATGCATGCAGCTGCAACATGCACGCATCCAGGAGCACAGCCCAGCAGCTTTGAGAGAAGCATCTGGCTGATAAGTCTGTTGTTGGGGAAGGGTGGGGAGGGAGGGAGCAGATAGAGGCCCCCCGTGGTGAAGGAGGGAGGGAATGGGGCAGGAGCAGGTGTTGCTCAGCTGGGGTGGGGGGGCATGAGCAACTCATCAATTGGGTGTGCTCAGGGCGGTCAGTGGCGATGCTAGGAGGGAGGCTACAGGAGGGGGAGGGGACTATGGTGAAGTTTTCTGTGACTGCAGGCCCTGTAACCCCCCTCCCAATGCCACCACCGCCACCTGCCCTGAGCACAGCCCCAGCCCACAGTGGCAGCCTGCCCCAACCCACACAGATCCAGGGGTACACCCCCCCACATGCTCTCCCAGGGTAGGCACAGGGTAGGACCTGCCTCCCCCCCCGCCCATCCAGATGAGCCACTCACAGCTGTCACACACCCCACCCTGGCTGAGCAGTGCTTGACCCAGCCCTACTTCCTCCCTCACTATGGGGGCCTCAATCTGCCCTGCCCGCCATGCCTCTTCCCTCCCCCACAACAGATTTACCAGTCCAAAGCTGGTCTCCAAGCTGCCCAGCTACATATCAGATTGGTATCGGCTAATATGGCTCCTTAAAAATCAGCCATTGGTATCGGCCCAATAAATCTCTATCAGTGCATCCCTAGTTATTCCTTGATACATTTCTGTAATTTAAGACTGTAAGGCAGGGTTAGAACAGCTTTAAACAGCTGATAAACTGACAGTGATATCCCACTGGAAATTAGAATTTTACATTTGTTGCATATATGCTGCAGGAGACAGATTCTTCAGTGATCTTGGAAACCCAACCAAGCTGGCTATTTCACTACATTGTCTCAGACAGAACCACGTTAAAGAAGGCCATGCCTCTTGATAAGCTTCCCATGTCCTCTTGCTTTGCTTTCAATACCCTTCTTCTGAGCAGCAGTCCAGAAGATTAAAGAAACTTCCCAGCTAATGTAGAAAACAGCTGTCAATCAAGCTTCCTGGCAAATACAACTGAATATGAAAGTGCTGCCCACTGGCACAAAACCTTAAATGCTTGTGTAAAGATGAAAGGTATGCAACAGCTTCTTCTTTTAGTATTATCCTTGCCTCAGGGTCTTGCATTTTCTGATACTGTCACCAATTAAGAAAATTAGTGAGTTAATAATTTATGAAAAAGAGGCAAGAATTTATTTGGGTGATATCTTTTATTGGGCCAAAAGCATAGTCGGAACAGAGTTTTCAGGCATAATTCCTGGACCATCATGGCTACAACATCACTGTAACACTGCCATGTTTTATGAAAGGCAGACAAGGTTCTTTGGGTAGATGTGATATTTTTTTATTAGACCAACTAAATAGCTGGAACATTTGTTCTTTGCAAGGTTTCGGGCACAAACACCCTTCTTCAGGCATAGGGAGACCTGAATATTTGGGAAGTGAATGGAGTCTTCATGCTTCTGTCAATTAAAAAAAAAGTTCCTAAGTTTAGATCCCTTATTATGTAAGTGAAAGTTTTATAGCTGGGAATGCCCCCATTAAAATCAGTCCCTATTTAGGGTATTTGAAGAAGGGTATTTGTGCCCGAAATCTTGCAAAGAACAATTTTTTCCAACTATTTAGTTGGTCTAATAAAAGATATCACATCTATCCAAAGAACCTTGTCTGCCTATGTCCTTAGACTAACATGGCTACAACCAACAACCCTAAAACATGGAATAATTTGTGAAACACTTATTAAAGTGTCTGACTACATGTTCATATATATAAAAAAATCTGATCAATGTCAGAGAAACTAGGGTCTTCGTTACTGCTGCAGCTAAATCCATAATACTTTTGATACTAGTAAGCTGTACACTATGTCCTAAAGATCAAACTGTGGCTTTGCTGCCTTAAAAGAGTGTGTATGTGTGTGTGTGGGGGGGGGGGGAGAAGAGTAAATAATGGAAGGAAGAGCTTTGCATCCAGAACACCTTGTCTTCAAACTCAAATCTAAAAAAAGTTACCAGAAGTACCCCCACGATTGGCAACAGCTAGGCTAGCACATAGGTAAAGAAGTGGGCTTAAAAAGGTAATCCCCGAGCATGAAACAACATAATTTAAAACAATGTACTATACAGCTTAGGAGATGCAAGTTCTATAGCCAAATATCACAAATCCCTTGATCATTTTCCACATCTAAAGTAAAGAGAAAATACATTCAGACTTCATAGCAGCACTTTCAAGATGAACCCATTATGTTTGTAATGTGCTCACATACTATAGCAATGAATGGCACAAATTAATTAAACTAATTTTTCCCAGTCCCAGGAATTACTAACAAAGAGGTCATCATTTGTAATGACAAATTTGGCTTGCAAAAAGGAACCTAATTAGTTGCTCAATACCCAGAAGAACCTCCAAATATTAAAAGTTCCTCCCAGCTACCTCCAATTCTTTCGCACAACCTAAAATCTGAGATCTCCATTAGTACTGACCAATGTACTAGCACTATATTATAATATAGAAGCTCTACAATGCACTGTAGCATTAGTCCACTGCCAATACTGCCAGATAAATTAGTGCATGAACTAGCCCTGCATGTCTAAAACCAGTCAGGTGTTTCCAACTTGATGGGAGAAGACAAAAAGATTTCAGAATTTAAGTCACTTGCCTACTTGCACTATAGAACAAGTACCAGGAAGAAAACCCTAACCAGGTATTTCTTCCACCCATGCTTCCTCTGAAGCACCAAGTGATGAAGGATACACAGAGGCCAGTATAGTCTGAAAGGAAATGAATAATCATTTTGTTACACTGCATTCACAGTCATATGGAGACTTCCTCTTTTAAGGGATCAAAATAGGCAGAAAAGAAATTACAAGTAAGCTTCCATGATTTCAAGGCTGTCTAACCTAACACACTTCAGAGTTCTTACAGAATGTAGTATGTTGTACACACAAGTAGAATCAAGCCTTTTACATCAGGTGTGTCAAACTTATACCAGGCACCAGGCCAGATCCATGGGATCAGTGGCTGCAAGGGTGGCAGTTCCATCAGTAGCTGTTGTGGGTGTTTGGTGGTAGCAACAGAAGCCAAGCAGTGGTGGGTCACATGGCTGTAAGACAAGCAGGGCTGTGTTGGTATAGCCTTTTCTTGCTCCTGTGCTGCTAATAGCCATGCCCAGTGGGGCCTGGGGCCCTCGAATTCTGTGGTAGGCCAGGCCCATCCATAGACATGCCCAAACTTCCAGTAGCTTAGTAGGATGGATGTAATGGCTTGCTTTCTTCTCAGAATGCTTTCTCTGCCTCTTCCACTGTATCCCATATCAATTGTTCTTTATGTATATGGTTGCTGGTCTTAGCATTAAATATCCTAGAACTATCTGTGATTAATGTAGCTACTCAGCTACATGGGGCAACATTGAATCCAGTCCTAGCCAACCTGAAAGTTCATTAGCAGCTAAGAGATCACACTCAAAGCCATCATCAACAACTCTTGAAAAAGAAAATCCATAGGAAAAACAAAGACCTGTAAATACTTCACCAGAAATATAATCCTCAACTTCTCAGGCTTAAGGCACCTGTAAATCACACATTTCTTTCCAAGATCTCAAACTCACCCTCCCTATACTGCTGCTCTTCCAGACAGACAAACGAAACCCAACTCTTTCAGTAAAACTCTTAATATACCAAGGTTGTCTATAATTTACACTACTGCAATCTAGTTTACCTTGAACATCTTTAGGCAATCCAAAAATAGTCTTCTTTTGTCACCAGTACCTTTCCACAAATGTACAAATTTATCCTCTCTTTCAAATTTTGCCCGCTGATAAATTACCATACCTACCAGTGTTTTTCATTCCTCCACTTAAATTCTCTGCTGAAACGACTGTTAAGAGAAATTTTCTCCTAAAACTGACATTGTATATTCCTCCATGCTGAGCCTAGACCTGGAAGAACCTCCTCAAACTCTTGTCATGCAACCTCCACTGATTTCTACTGTCATCTCTAAAGAGCACTGATTTTCAAATCCACTCCTAGTTAAAAAGAAAATTTTAAGCACAAAAATGAAAAACAGAATGATATATTTCAGATTAAAAAGCCAAAGAAACCCCATAATATACACATATAGTGCTTCCCCCCTGCTTCCAATCCCAGTTTTTGTTGCCATCTGGGTTATTTTATGTCTTCTCTGGTTTACAATATGAATTTCTCAAGGCAAGGAGCTTCTTTTGTCTCCAAAGCACTAGGCACACGTATTATGTAGTGATGCATAAGTAAACATAAGTATTTATCAACTTCAGAGAAAGCACTGTGTACCTTCTATCAAGGCATTAATACCACACATTAATACCACAGAATACATGCACCACATTGTGGGTGGAGAAGTTTTAATCAAACCAAAAACTTAGTGGAGGTGCACAAGCATTCTTATGCAAATCTGTACCAGACCCACTGCACATCTGCTGAAATGAAAGCTGTTTTCCCACAGTTTGCAGAATTAATGTGTTAGCTAAGCATCTGCCAGGGTTTAGAGAATAGGGACTGATTTTAATGGGGGCATTCCCAGCTATAAAACTTTCACTTACATAATAAGGGATCTAAACTTAGGAACTTTTTTTTTTAATTTACAGAAGCATGAAGACTCCATTCACTTCCCAAATATTTAGATACTATTGCTATCATTGCCACTGCAACTTACCTTTTAATAATTAAAAATAATCCAGGTTCTAAAAAGAAATTGTTTGAGCAGCATCCCAACTTTTTTTTTAATTGAATTAATACATGTTTTTTTCCCTATGCTACTATTATACATATTTCTTCTAAACTGGGGACACGATTATATACAAAGTGTTTGCAAATACATAACAAACAAATTGGGGACATTATTTTTCTTCTAAATACATTTGGGTATTATTATTATTATTTATTTATTTATTTATTTTTACACAATACATAAACATGAAAATAACTGACCTTTCTACCATGGTCTTTTAAAATGGATTTAAAAAAAAAAAGAAATTAAGTTTGGGAGTTTAGCTCCATGACCTTGTAGATGAGGAGACACATATCAAGAATAATGCATCAACCTCAGCTATGTTTTACTGTACCTATAAATATATCAGTTAAAAGGAACAAGTGATCTCATAGTAAGTCAATGGGTCACTTATGTTTCTCTTATCTTCTCTTTTTTCCTATTGTTTAAAAATAGGAAACAGCAACACACAAAAGATAAATACTGTAGTCTGACTGAAATGCAAGTCAGGAAGCTGATGTCTTAGAAGATGATGTCTAGAGCCTGCCACAGCATACCTAGGGATTTCAGAGTATCTCCAAATATTAGATAACCTTTTCATGTATCAGTAACAAGCAACACCTGCATAAAATGCAACAAGTTAAGGCTCCAAGTTTATACTAATTCTGAAATGCTCATCATATACAGATGAAGCTTAATGTTACTGGAACAATTCCTACGATATATACCTTCTTAAAAAAGCAAGGTTCAATTGCTACTATACTTAGCCCTGTTGCAGTGTGTAAGGGCAAGAAAATTTACCATCATCCAGGCCTGGCCTAATTAAAAATTACAAATATGATAGGGACCCAGTAAGGAAAGTCCAGCTCGAAAGAAAGTTACACTAGCATGCGTCTGCAATTCCTGCTCTGCTGAAGACACCTGCAGTGAGGCAGCAGTGACAGAACTGCTTATAGCCAGGGGGTATAGCCAATCCAACCAAGGGATCCATCTATCCACTGTACATTTCTCCATATCAAACCTGGCACTGAGCTGTGGCTCCAAGTTAAAGCTGCTCTCCCCTGGGGGTGAATGGTGGTGGTAACTTAACAGCAATCAGCCTGGGCCCTACCAAATAGGCATTGATACATTATATGTTTGCACAGGGTGAGCTCTCCCCTCCCCCAGGTTTCATATTTCCAACCCATTTGTGACTTCTAGTTTTCATCCTCACTCAATCAAATAAAGTATATCAGAAGAGAACCTTTGAGAAATGGTTCTTTTCCTTCTGTATTTAAAAATGACGATAACAACTTTTGCTGCCACTAACACCCATAACAATGTGAAGGCCTTCAACCTTCATAGAGAATAGTCTAACTTTTTATTCTGGCAAACTCTTTATCCAGCACATACAAAATGCGTGTCCAGACTGCTGGCAAGATTGGAGGACAAGGTAATGAAAGTGACCAAGCCTGCCCTGTGTTACTTGTGCTACAGACACCAAAAATATACTTGCAATAGCACTGAAAGATGGAAAATAAGTTTTCTAGTATAGATAAGGCCAAAGAAGGGGTTTACCATCTTGTACAGGGAATATGACAATAAGTAGCAAGGTCAGAATGTCATAGTCATGATGGTCCAGGAAATACCTGAGAATCAAATTTTATTTGGTGATATTTTTTATTGGGGTATGTTAGAAAAGGTTGGGCACAAACTGCTCTCTCAGGTCTGGGAAAGAAGTAGGTACAGTCCAAGTTAAAACGTAAGACTTTTTAATGCACATAAATAAAGTGCTTTGATAATTTCAGTTTTATATTCCTTTCAAATGTTAACCTTCCAAAATTAAGTTTTAAACAGCTAAGTTATAATAAACATAACATTCTTCGCTGCAAAGTTTAGAATCCAAGTAGACACCAAAGATAAATGTGAAATCTAATTACCCCTCCCCTTAACACACGGAACATTTAACACCAATGCTGAAATTCTGGCATTGTAACTCTCTGTTACAAAAAATCCATGGACACTTGGTCACTCATCACTCAGTACAATTGTCTTTTTTTCCTGTTGCTATTAAGGGTACAGTAATTTTGGGGGAGATTGAAGTTAAAAAGAGGCTTGATTTAAAACATTTGGGGATACTATAGAAGTGTGTGTGTGTGTGTGTGTGTGTGTGTGTGTGTGTGTGTGTGTGTGTGTGTATAACATTGTCCCTTTTACAAGGATAGAAACAATGATTCCTAGTTCTGACAACAAAATTTTCCCCTCTTACCCACACTGCTCATGTACCATGGACTCGGAAGAGAAATTATCTAGCACATATGATTATACAGGAAAAGCAAGTGCGTGTCAAAAGTGGTTTCTGGAAACAGCATCCAACAATATTCATGTGACTTGTATTTTGAGAGCAATTAAAAGCTATCATTTTGATAACTAGGCCCATTTACTATTTCTGTTCGCTATTCAGATACCAGGTTTAGGGAAAACAGATTCGGATACTGCACTGCCCTGAAGTAACAAAATGATTTTTTCATGGATTTATGACATCATCAGCAATTCGTTTACACAGAAACGTCAAACCTACAGAAAACAGAATTAAAAAGCTAAAGATTAACTGCTGCAGTTAACTGAGGATATGCAGAAATAGCTAGACTATGATTCAGATATCCTAGTGAAGCCAGACAAGACCTCAGTGTCACACTGAAATCGCATCCCAGACATTGTAAAGTCCTACTGCATTCACATCATTGTCATACTGCTGGCATGACACAGAGACCAGTAATTATCATACGTTGCTACTAAATCCTTTTCTTTCTGCTTACAGATGAAGTTTTACAAGCTCTGCAATTGGATGAGTTTCCCTAACATTCATGAATAAGCTCCTTGGACAGATGCAAGCTGAATGGTATGCAGTTACAGAACAGAAATGCACAAAAAAAAATAAAATCAGATTTTATTAAGTGTATATTGAACCCATTTGCTTCAAAAGAAATGTTTTTACTATTTGAATTACTTTTCAGATAAATAGCTTTCAGTTTGAGCAGTCTAAAAGCACTTAATTTATGTTCATAAAAACATGCACTAGGAAAAAGAATACTATCTTCAACAGCTGAACACCCTGTCATGATAGAAAATGGTACTTGACATTTCGCAAGTTAAATATTCTTTCCTCTCCCTAACTGATCATGATGAAATTATTAGTGTTAATGTACCCATTGTTTACCAGGCTACACAGACAGTGAGACAGTTTCCTTTAACTCAGGGTGGGCAACTCACAGCCCTCAGGCTGAATCCAGCCTGCCAGGCAATTTCATCCAGTGCATGGGTGCCCACCAACTAACTGCACCTTGCCCAGTCCGTGTGCCTCGCTCCCACCTGCGTGGACAGAAGGGCTTGGCCAGGTTGGCATGCAGCTTCAAGCAGCGGGAAAGTGAGGGGGGGCGGGAGCTGCAGCTGTACCCAGGAAGGCATGGTGGGGCATGTGCCTCCCTGATCTGCACAGGGCAGAGCGGGCTGTAGTTGCAGGCTGGGGCCAGGGCTGCGTTGAGCTGCACTCTGGATGGGCAGTGACAACACTGGGAAGGGGGCTACGGAGGGGGAGGGGAGGGCTGCAGCCACCCCAAATTTTGCTGTAGCCTCCCTGCCATCTGCCCTGTGTGCAGCCCCGGACCCAGCCCACAGCTGTAGCCCCCCAGCTGCCCCTCTCCATGCCTTGCTGGGGTGCACAGGGGGAGCTGCCTCCGCATCCCCCAGACAAGCCGTGACTGCGTCCTGCTCTACTACCTCCCTCACTGCAAGGGGCATTGATCTGCCCCCCGCAAGCACCTTCCCCCACACTAGACTTGCCAGCTACACACAGATCTTCAAGCTGCCGGGCTGTGCTTCTCGCTGCCTGTGTGCTGCACTGTGGCTGTGTACATGCACGGGCCATTTATTGGCCAAATTATCGGCCACATCAGGCCAATATCTGATACAATCAATTTTCTTTATATTGGTGTCACTCTGATATCATACTGATATATCAGTTCACCTCTATGAATTATTGCTTGCAAACTTATCCAGAAGAATTTGTGTGAGGATAACAAGTATGATAAGCAGGCTGAAGTAAACAAAAGCCACTTAAAAATAACTTTCTATTCTGTGGAGAGAAGAAAAGCATGTCACCACTACCAGAAAATAAGAGTCAATCATTAGTTTGTATCAATGGACACTAAAAAACAAATTGTTACCCTTGGGCTACATAATTTATTTTTATTGTGCAATCGTGATTGAAGACTAGCACAATTTTTTCTAGCTTTTGAGAGCTAGTTGCACTGCCACTTAGACAAAGCAAAAAAAAATTTAAAAATCTATATTTGCATGTTAGTATCAGACTGCAGTACATGGCCTAACCTGACCTAATCAACAAGCAATATTTTGCCATGCGATTAATTGAAATTGCATTTGTTTTCCACTGATACCTAAAAGTTTCTCTTTTAGCAATCAGATGCTCTGGTGCTAGTAGACCTTCCCCTCCCAAGAACATTTCCCTGCTTTCTTCTCTATTCTGTATGAACAATCCTTCCAAAAATCCCTCCAATACTGCTTTACAATTCATTATGTTCCTGGCTTGATGGCACTGTGAAAGAAGAGAGGCAGAGGAAGTCATATTCAAGAATGGCTAAGCCAGTCGTAGCTCTGTGCCACTGAAAAAATACAATCTATTAGTTTAACTGTGCTTTTCTACCCCATCTTCTGCTACCCACAGTGAAGCACAACAAAAGCAGCTGCCAGTCTAGTCTCCCAGCACTGCCTGCCCACAGTTGCAACATGAATGATACAGGTCTTTTGAATGGCACATCCTCCAGAAGAATGGCGACTTGATTTCCCCAGTGATATATAAAAAAAAGTAACTCTGGTGGTCCAAGCTAGAGTTAACAGTAATCATTGTAACAGTAATCAGCCACCAGACTAGTAGAATGATGTTAATATGTCAGGAGTGATGCTACCAGCTAACACACAAGAAAAATTACAGTGGCATCAAAGACCACTTGTTTTGAAAAAACTGGTTATCTCCAGAGTAAAGCCATAAGAAAGGCCAGGTTCTGTTTTAGGTACATTCCTGCAATACTTGTGGAGTTTGATGGCTTCACATAATATCAGGTAAAGGTAATACAGCAACTATTCGTACAGATATGGCACCCATTAAGCACTCAAGAAAAACAGATTGTCAAGTCCATTTTAGTGGAGAAAAAGAAGAGCCTATCTGCAGTAATCTAAAGTAATTTGTTCCCTCAGAAAAATAAAATAGAAGTAAGTATGGTGAAACACTTTGGGCAAATGGAAAGAAAGACAGCAACTCAAAGACAAATAAAACACTATTTCCACTACTTAGACACTACTGAAGATTGAGTTTCACCACATTTCATCTTGGAACACCAACAAATCCAGGCCTCGGAAGAGGCTGGGCATGCGAGCCAGGTTTATTTTAGGAGGTAACATACCAGGGACAGGTTGAAAAAGAATGGGAAATAACACTGGGTCCTGTACGTGAGCCAGACTGCTGAAGATTTTAATATCCTTTTCCAGACTCTCATCAGCCTTCACTATAAATAATACAGATGCCAACTGAGCATACATCAGTAAGCACGCAGCTGTGGGACTGGCCATATCAGTCCTGTCCATGCCGTTAGTAACTCATTAACAGTAATCAGAGCCTGTGCGGGCAGGCAGAGAGAAAGAAGCCCTGTGCACACTTGTATCCTGTACTTGACTTCTAGCAACACAAAAGGTTTCAGTGCAGATGACTGCACGATAACATCTTGACATCTTTGTGTGTGTTGGATCCAAGGGTACTTTAAATTGAACATCCTGCATTGGGCTCCTACGGTATCAGTACAAAAGGTTGCAGGGGAGGCTGCTAGGGGTAAACACATCTTGACATTTTAGCTTTTGCTGAAGAAATCACAGGGTATTTCACACTGTGCTTCCT
>NW_005842604.1:825679-826185 GCF_000455745.1 Alligator sinensis
CTGTCAGCGCTAAAAGCTCACACCTTTTTCTTTTTTTGTGTGGTGTGGCAGAGGGGGTGATCAGGGCGGGCGGAGGCAAGGCTCTTAGCGTGGGGACAGGATTCATTCAGTCCTCGATGTTAGGGGCTGGAAGGGACCGGGCAGATCATCAGGTCCAGCCCCGCTACACTCGAGCAGGAAAGACAGCTGGGGTCAGAGGAGCCCAGCAAGGACCAACAGTCGCAACCCGCGGAGGAAGGGAAGGGGAGCAGCCTTCGGGCACTGCTCAGGACTTGTCAACCTGACAATGGTGGGGCTGTAACAATAGCACCTCCCGACACCCAAGGCGCGGGGCTGGGCTCCGGGAGGGGACAGGAAGGCAGAGGAGAGGCTATGCCGGGAGCGCAGCTGCACAGACACGCACCGACGTGCAGAGACGCGGCCCGGCGGAGGCGGGGGGCAGCGGCGACCCCAGGCTCGGGCCCCAGGCGGCAGCAGCCCTTTGTCCCCCGCCGCGGCGCCCTCCC
>NW_005842604.1:826573-827215 GCF_000455745.1 Alligator sinensis
CAGGGCAGTGGCAGAGCTCCGCCAGGCCAGGGCAATCGCCCGCCGAGCCCGCTACCTGCGCGCGGCCGGGCGGGGCGGGGCCCGCCCCCGGGTCCCGCAGCCCGGTGCTTTCCCCTGTGCCTGGGGTGAGGGAGGGCGCGTGCGCCCAAACGCTTGCACCTAGAGACAAACGTGGTTTTTGTAGCTGTCTAATAAAAGATACCACCTCTCGCACGCTGACTGCTTGAGATTTCAAATAGGAGCCGAGCCCGCTACCTGCGCGCGGCCGGGCGGGGCGGGGCCCGCCCCCGGGTCCCGCAGCCCGGTGCTTTCCCCTGTGCCTGGGGTGAGGGAGGGCGCGTGCGCCCAAACGCTTGCACCTAGAGACAAACGTGGTTTTTGTAGCTGTCTAATAAAAGATACCACCTCTCGCACGCTGACTGCTTGAGATTTCAAATAGGAGCCCTCAAGGTTTCAAGCCTCCTGCCCTGTTCTGGGCTTTCCCAACTCTTCCCTACGTGGGGACCCCCCCAACTGCTCCATTACTTTCCTGTAGTCAAAAACAAAAAAGAAAAAGAAAAATAAGAGCTGGCATTTTCCGAGAGGGACCTTGGGTCTAAAAAGGTTGAGAACCACTGCTCTAAACTGAAGTCTTTTCTTTCC
>NW_005842604.1:827246-827726 GCF_000455745.1 Alligator sinensis
GATCGGGCGCCCCTTGACAGCCTGGACCCCAAACTCTGCCCCAGGCAGCACCCTGACCCATTTGGAAAGGTTGGGTCTTGGACAGAGCTGTGCTTTATCCCAGAGGGTAAATGAGCACTGGAGTGAAACGCATCTTAACAAAGAGAACAGCAGAAAAATCATGCTTTTATCATTTAACTATAAATCCCTTCATGTGGGATTTTACTCTTGGTGCCACCTTTTCAGCAGCCCTTCAGTCACCATTGTCTTCTGCAGTAGATAAAACCTGAATTCTTTATGTTAAGAAAACACCACCTCATCAACACACATATACACTGCTGCTTAGTCTTTCAAAATCATTATAATAAAAAACAGCACTATAGCAATGAAGTTTGGTGCCAAGGGGAAAGCCTGCAGTGGCAGCCCACCTTTGCCCCATGCACAGATCTGGGGGCCACACTCTCCCCATGCTTGCCTGGGAGTGTATGAGTGGTGGGAGCA
>NW_005842604.1:827757-832290 GCF_000455745.1 Alligator sinensis
CCCCCCCCCCCCCCCCCAAAAAAAAAAAAAAAAAAGCCAGAAAGAGCCAGCCACAGCTTCGTCCTCTGCCCTGCCCCAGCTGGGCAACACCTGTTGGCATCCCTTCGCTTTGGCGCCTGGGGCAGTCATCCTGCTCACCATCCTCCTTGCTACAGCACAGATAAAAAGTCCTGGTTCTTTTCAAATAGTATACCATGTAAAGCATATGGCACCAGTTCTCTGAGCTGCATTGGCTGCCTGTAGACCTCCATGTTAATTTTAAGGTGTTAGTTTTATCCCATAAGGTGCATCCAGATAAGTGTGGCTATTTGCTTCCCCTTGGGAAAAGTAGCAGCGGCACAATCCCTGGGAAATGCCCATGCCACGCATGCTCTGATGTGCGACAGGTTATCCCAGGTGGGGCAGGGATGCTGGGGTCAGCAACTATGTTGGCTCCAGCAGCCTTACCTGGGGTCCTGGGGCCTCCCAGGGCTGCAGCTGAGGCAGGAAGTCCCGCCAGCAGCTGGAGTGTGGTTCTGGCTGGCTCAGCTCCAGTTTTGTGGGGCATGTGCTGCCGCCACGTGTGTTGCCCTGCCTTTTTTCGGAGTGGGGTTTTTTTGACCCTGGGATCTCCCAGGTTTCTAGGCATCTAGTTACTTCACAGATCTTACTGAGTGAATAGTAAGGTTTGAGGGGTTTAGGTTGTAGCCGTGTTGGTCTAAGGATATAGGCAGACAAGGTTCCTTGGGTGAATTTGATATCTTTTATTAGACCAACCCAAATGGTTGGAGAATAGTTATTAAGCAAGCTTTTGGGTTCAAAAACCCTTCGTCAGGCTAAGGAAGCTTCAGTAGTTGCTGTGTGCTCTTCCAGGATGGAAGGTTTGAGGTTTTGTTTAGTGTGGATTTTTGGTAAAGCTCCTGGAGGTTAAGATGGGTGTTTAAAAAAACCCAAGTATATATCTGCAACATCCAGGACTGCTTTTGAAAGCTGAGGGCTGAACTTGACCAATCAAAACCGGTTGTTCCCATGGGTTTGATCAACCTACTTTTTTCAATCCCTAAATGGGAGGCCTAGAGCTAGCTGATAGCATCATCAGTAGTTTATTGTTACAGAGATTAATGCAGTAGCTGAAAGCAGAATTAATTCCTTCTAATTTATATGTACAATTTTGCCAAAGCACAAATAATGATAATAAATGTTGGAGATAACAAAAATAGAAAGGCTGACCTTGCAGGCATAGTGAGATCAAAAATAGATGTTGAGAGTAAATAAAGACGTCCTAGAAATCAGGGATATCAAGGTTTCATGCTCATCAATTCAGCTGTTCTCACTCAAGGGGTGCTCTGCCACTAATGCATGCAGGATTTATGCAGGACTACATTTATAGTAGTGCAAGTCACATGTATGGAATTCCCTGTCTGTAACTGGGGGAACAGGCACACTAATAGATATATTACACTTGCTTCAGGTTGACCATTGAACCTCCAGGCACTGATTGCAGTCAGGCTGCAATCCCGCCCACATTTATAACAGGTTAAATTAAACTCTGTTTGATGAGACTTTCATATCTGTTCCCACTGGACCCATAATTCCATGTTGTGTAGCAAAAATTTAGGTACATAATTCTTAGCTTAGAACAGAGGTTCTCAAACTGTGGTCCATGGACCACCACTGGTCTGCGAGCTCCACTCAGGTGGTCCACAGGAAGGTGACCTAAGGCTAAAGCTGACAAACATTACACCCAACTTCCCAGACCTTTGCTCAAAAAAAACAGGCACATCCATTGTATTAGAAAGGTAAGACTACTGATATTAAAATGAGTTGTGTGCTTTGATTTGTAGAGCACAAAAAAAGTTTATTACGTGGTCCTCTGAGACCCTCAGCAATTTTCAAGTGGTCCATGAAAAAAAAAGTTTGAGAACTACTGGCTTATAAAATGCGACTTGAGACTAGATCTCCCTCCAGAGCCAGAGACTGGACATCTTCAGGAGTAACCATTCCTCTGTTCAGGGATCTGAACTATTTACAGATAGACCTTATCTGACTATACAGATCTGAAATATCTCCTGGGCAGATATGGATGTGATTCTGATCCCCCTTACGTTGCTTTCACACAGGTGTAATTTCTCCAGCATCATGGCATTATTCTTTCTGATGTACATTGCTTTAATTGAAGCCAGATTGAGCCCCTGAAAATTTTTCCCCTTTCCCTGCCCCTGGGATTAAGAACTGCAATCTCCAGGGTGAAACCTTCTTTGAACCAGGGTGGAGGATAGTGTATAAAGTGATTAAAATAGCTGGTGCTAGAGAAGGTTAAATATTAAAGAACCAAGTCCCAGTTCTAGCTGCTGCTGTCCTCCTTCATCTCATGCCAACTGCCTCCAGGATACATATGCTGACACAGAATTTCAACCTCACAAAAGAGGCTGCTGCACAGCTTTAAACTCAAGCTGTTAATGCTTGAATAGGAAGCAGGAAAATAGAACAAAAGCAATAAGGGACTGTTCCTTCTCCTACTGACATCAATGGTGAATGGGCGCATCTCACTAATGGGCGATATATTTCCAAGTTATATCATCAAAGGGTTCATTTCTCCATAATCCACCTCCATTCATAGGAGGGCATTTTTATAGCATGGTTCCTCCAGCAATGTTTTCTTTAAGCTCCAAATATTACTAGGACTGAAATATTTATAACACAGTCTCTTTTTAGCAAAATTATTATTTTCCCATAACAGAGCAGGGATTTCAAAGTAACATCTGGTCTGATTTCATCAGGATAACAGCTACATCTCTATTTATACCCATGATCCAGTGTCTCCATAACACTCAGCTGTCCCTCATTGCTCAGTACTATGCACTGCCCCCCTTCAACCTTGTGTTTTCCCCTATGTTAACAGGATAGTCAATACTGGGATGTGAAAGCAGAAACCAGTCCTAAAAATGTTAACTTGTGGTAACTTTAAATTCTTGTTTCATGAGCTCATGACAACATGCCTCAGCTGAGGGGATGGTTCCCATCCCTCTATCTCAAAAGGAATGGGTAAAGGGGGACCTTTCAGTATGGAGGGCTGTGGTTCAGATTGTATACCAGCAAAGAAAGAGTGGGTTTTTACTTGGATAGAGGGCACAACCCATTTGCCAAGGGACTAATCCAGAGTCCACTGGCATCAACAGAAAGATATGCACTGACTTGAGGGGGCTTTCGATCAGGGCTTGAATAAGTAGAACCAAGAAATGGAATGTTTATTATGAAGGAAAATCACACTATCAAGAAGGAACTGTGACTCAATTTGTTATCTGTACAACCTTTTAGAGCAGTGGTTCTCAACCTCTGGTACCTTACATACTCCCTGCCAATGGACATGGCAAAAGTGAAACCAGAAGTCCCATCATAGCACTTCTGGTTTCGCTGCTGCAAGCCGAGTCCCACTTTTCCCACCGCTACCCGGGGCAAAGCAGCCTGCGCGGGGCCTCCCTCCCTATCCCTCAGCACACTGACACTAGGGAGCAAAAGCCCCGGCGCACTGGACACGGGGGGAGGAGTGGCAGCTGGAACGTCTGGCCCGATCAGGCAATGACCAAAACGCAGCACCCAGGGGAACTCACACCACGGGTTGAGAAAAACGGTTTTAGAGGATGTTAGTGAATAAGAGCCTAACCTTTCAAAGGCATGCTTCTTTAGGTGGAAGAGTCGGTCTAAATGAATCCACTTAGAACTGGCTTTATTTTTCTATATCCCATCAGATCAATTAAACAGACCCGATGCCTTGTTGCTGTCCACATTCATCTCATTTCCTCAATCAAATTCCTTCCCATTACCCGGCTTTTTCATTTTACACTTAATTTTTCTTTTCACTTTCATAATTGTCTCTTAATTCTGTGCTTTTTTATTGCAAAAAAAAATCTGTGGGGCTTATATTGTGGTTTATTTAGATGCAGCAAAAACACGTGTTCAAACAGTAGATGTAGATTTATTTTTTACTGTCTCACAAAAATTTTCAGAGGTGGTTACTGATTAACTTAAATTGTAAAGTCTTTGCGACTAGAACTGTCTTTTTGTAGTACATGTCTGTCCAAAGCCCAGTGGCTCAATCAGGGTGCTGTGGCATCCTAGCATGCTTTGATATCCTTTCAAGGGCGCTTTAGGGTACCATGCAATATTAGCACTGTTAGGTGTGCAAACATGATTCACAAGATAGATCCAGAGATTTCAAATAGGAATCCATAGTATTAAAACCATACTGACCTGTTGTGGTCTTTCTGGGCATGTCCAGACGAGCACGCACGTGCCTCTTGCCCCCTTTGAGGCGGGGCAAGAGGCACGTGCGACAACAAAACCTGGCACGTGGGGACCGTGCGCCGCGCTGGGTCCTGCTGCCCTGGGCCTGGCCCGGCTGGGCGACACAGGGGCCCCAAGGTCAGCAGGCCCTGCCACCAAGGGCCCGGCCTGGCAGCAGAGAGGCCCCAGGACCGGGCTGGGCCCGGCACGCAGGGACCGGGTCTTGCTGCCATGGCTCAGAGTGCCCCACTCCCACTGCTGCAGCTAAAG